>NW_022436944.1:49237717-49251108 GCF_009761245.1 Sapajus apella
GCTGGGATTACAGGCATGTGCCACCACACCCAGCGAATTTTTATATTTTTAGTAGAGTAGAGACAGGGTTTCACCATGTTGGTGAGGCTGGTCTCAAACTCCTGACCTCATGATCCACCCACCTCAGCTTCCCGAAGTGTTGGAATTGCAGGCATGAGCCGCCGTGCCTGGCCACTCTCTCGAGTCTTGAAGACCACCAACTATTTCTAGTGTATAAAGTTTCACTAATTGATGAGGGTAGTTGAGATGGAATTTTGAGTGTTAAAACCTGCTCAACCACTGTGTAATCTTGAGGCAGACCACTTCCTCCCACTAAACCTCGGTTTCCTCTTTCTTAAAAGACTGGGTTGATTTTTATTATTTCTGTGTTTACCGTAGTATCAGTAGTGTGCTGGAACTGCCTCTGAGAAACACACTTGAGCCAATTGTTAAATATTCAAAAATTTTATGAGCACTCTGTTACAGACTTGGTAGCATGAAATTGGCCCTTGTGGGAGTATTTATAACACAGGAATCAGCACATCCTGCAAATCACAGCTTTTTAAAATTTTATTTTATTGAAGAGCTGCTTTATGAACACACCACTGATGTAGCATCATACTATGAATTGCTGTGTCCATATCCATTTCTGCATAGAATTGCCAGAATTTTGCAAATGGAAATGATCACTTAAAAGCCTATATTGCTATTTTTAATTCAGAGAGGTTGCGGTAATGCAGAAACATTGTTATTGAAGGAATAAGTTTTGTGAATGTTTCTTATCTGCATGTGATAAATGTAAAGAATATTAAGTGAACAGAGGATAATAGTTACTTGTTCATATTATTTGTCAGCTAATAAGATCTGGCCCATTTATTGTTACTGTAAAAATGTTTGTGGATTTTCCCATTACTGCGGTGAACTAGAACTGGGGTTTGTTGCTTAGATTCTTTTTCCTAGAGAATCTTAAAGAACTGATGTGATTGGGCAACATAATGTAGTGGAAATAACAGTGCGCCAGGAGATCTGTCTTTCGATCTTGGCTGTCCTGTCAACTGAGTCTGTGGCCTTAGAGTCATGACTTGATACCTCTTAACTTTGGTTTCCCCCATATACAAAATAATGGATTTGAACTCCACAATCCTTTATGCTTTTTTTTTTTTATTTTTAAATGTTGGTATTTGATTGAGGGTCTCATTATTTAGCTGTAAAACTTACTCAAGATCACCTTTTATATCTTCTTCCAATCCTCTTGTACAGTGTTGGCAGTGTCACAGTAAGATTTTATTCAGCTTCGTGGCTATGACCTGGTGGCTGAAAAATCCTTTGGTAGGAGACCAGTGGAGGTTGTCTGTAAAGCCATGTTCTCTCTCTTATAGCATTGGCCTCTCACAGTGCTTGTTACCATTTTACATTAACAGTCTTCTGAAGATTAAAATCACTTACTCCTGTAACTCATCGCATACTTTAAAATAATTTATCCACAAAACAGATAATTTTAGTAGATTTAAATGAACTTTCTGTCAAGATTCGTTTTCCATATTTTTCTATGAAATTATAAGTGCTTTTAGAGTTAATATTCCTTATAGGAAATGCAAAATTTGCTAATATCCTTTGTAATAGAAAACAGAGATGCACAAAATAGCTATTGCCTTTTTTTAAAAAAGGCATAGACATATTGAATTTTCTGGTATTAGTATATAATATCCATATTAATGCTAATGAACAGTAAGAAAATGCTATTAAAGAAAAAGAAATTGCATTATTTCTCAATATATAATCTGAGAGCAAATTCTTATTAAGGAATTCTATTCTCATTCGTCATCAAAGCTTCTATGTTCAGATCACAAGTAAAATCAAAGAAAAGAAGATAAGAATGAAGATTAATAGATATAAAGAATGATTTTACTGCAAAAATCTTTCTAGTTATATCTTTTTTGGATGAATACATTATATTGTGTGTAGTGTAGAATGTAGTGTAGTTAAAAACCGTGTAATGTCTTTTCCTTGAGAAACCTTAAAGAACTTTATTTTGTTCTCAGTCAAGAAATATTTACGGAGTAGCTCCTACATACCTGTGCTAAGGATTCAGTGGTGAGTATATGTGGACAATGGAGAAATATGATATTCCACTAGGGAAAAGGGACATAAATAGATGATCTGATATGAAATTGCAACTATAAGTGCAAAAAGGAGAGGAGCATGATACTAACAGATTTTATAACACAAGATTAGACCGAGTTAGGGTGACTCGTAAAGGAATCTCTGTGGAAGTGACAATTGAGCTAAGATGAGCAGGATACATAGATTTACCTAATTGAGAAAAAGAGCAGAAGAGCGTGCCAGGTAGGGGAAACACCGTGTGTTGAACCAAGGGCTGGAGGGGCCATGCCAAGGACAAAGGACTGAGAAAAAGCCAACATGACTACAGCAGAGAGGAGGAGGTGGAGTGTGGGGCAGAATGAGCTAGAAAACATGGAAGGACAAGATGATTCCTTTGGAGATAATGTCAGAAGCTTGATTTATCTTCAGAGCAATGGAAGAAATCATCGAATTGTCAAAAACAGGAAGGTAACATAGCTGTATATTTCTTTCAAATAGGTAACCCCAGCTGCAGAGTGGAGAGAAGGGATCCTCTGAGATCAAGGAACAATTAGAGTAGGAATGGTCGAAAAGTAAGCTGAAAGAAGAGTGCTTTTTGTTCAGGAAAGAGGGTGAGAGAAGTAATAATTGTCGTGGTAGAAAAATTATGTGTGGTGAAGGATTTTGTCATATGCATTCATTTTTCCATTAAAAAACAGGGACATGGGAACAATTAACCAAATGAACTTCAAAAGAAACAGCGAAGTAGCACAAAATAGGACCCAAATGAGTTGATTTTTAGTTAATTCCTTTTTCTTACCCAGTCATGAACGGGTCACCAATATACTATTAAACAATTAAACAGCTGTAATATTAAAAGCACTAAAGGCAATATAATAAAAACTGGGACTCCAACTCATTATACAGATATATTCATGGATGGATTATCTGTTGAAGACTGTTGACGGAACGCTTGGATCACATGCCCTTTATGCTTATCTCAGGAGGACCAGATGGAAGTTGGAGTAGATAGATTTGGTTTAGTAAAGTGAGAGGGTGCATTGCAACTTTTTTTGAGCTAAATACAATTTTCGTAGTGCAATGATTTTTTTTACATATTAAGTTAGATTTTCTCCTTCCTAGAAATTGGTAACTCCTATTTTATGATTCTGAACATGCCCTTGAAACACATTTAAATTGCTTCTAAAAAATAAAATCAAATATGTATTATAATGGGTAGCATTTAAAATGGCAAAAAAATCATTATTGCATTTATATTTTCCACATCTACAACATATTTTATCTAACCATTTTGTGGCTTAGACTTTGGAATTAATACAATGATCTCAGGAAGCCCCAGCCAGTTGCCCCCACTTTCCTGTGGTTAACTACTCTGGAGTTAATTAAAATATTGTGAAGGAAGGAACAGAGTGAATTGTTTTTCTTTTATAAAGTAAACATTCTAAGGCCACTTGAAAGAGAATGAAGGAAAGTAGAGGGAAGCTCTTGGGTAGGGACATACGTATTTCCAGTCTTTACCGCAAGAGCAGGAAAGTCAACTGCCCTGCTCCTCATTTTTCTCTGTAAATGTTTTCTTTGCTCAAGTTATGACACCCTAGCATTTCCCCCTTTAAAATGAAACTCTGAATGTCACTTTAACATTTAACAAGAGAGGAGAAACACCCACAATGAAAAGCCAGAGGAACAAAATAGAAGTGTTTGTGCTCAAGAGCCGAAAGGTCTGCCCAAGCTAATCTCCCGGACTTTTACACAACCCTGTTGGATGTCTCATTATGGTTCGTGCTGAACGCTGAATAGCAAGAGCCAGACTCAAGTGCCATCCAGGCTCCAAGTGCAGAGTCCATTATACACGGTGTCAGACAGTTTTGACAAATGCACCAACACAATCAAACCTTTTATCAATTTAAAAGTAACCTTGTCACAGTAATCTGTCAGACTGTTCAGATACAACTAAAGGAAAACAAGTCATCATGCACTCCAGGGTAACCAAGTAAATAAGAAAAATGTGACTGGAAATTTTTAGAGTTCTTTCTTACTGTGTCATTGAAGATTTAAAAGTTTCCTCTAATAAGACCCTAGGAAATTTATTAGTAGCTTGCTTCTGCAAGTCAGACTCAAATTACGCAGCTGCTTTAGAGATGTCGTAAATCTGTGTGGTGGCAGGTATGCGCAGGACGTGAATACTAGAATCTTTAAACTCTGCCTTTGTGTATTTTAAATGAGAGAGTGCTTTAAAGACCCAAAACACCATATTGGAATTCCTTCATTCAGCAGAGATCTGACAATGGGCTACAGATATTAATTTAGATTTGGACAAAATTATGTTTGCCAGTCATCTGCTGTAATTCAGACATAGTATTTGATTAATACTAAATAATTGTCATTAATAATAGTTTGTTATATTTATATATTATGCTAACAACAGTTATTATATATTACATACCTTATACTCTATTTTTTAAATTATTTAATGCTCAGAAGTACCCTATGAAGTGGGAATAATACTTTCTTTAAAATTGACATGCAGAAGGGTTAAGAAACTTGTCCAAATTTATGTAGTCACCACAGTCACAGGATTGTTTGGATCTGACTTCAAAGCCATTATTTATAATGACTGAAACATTCATTTATTGAGAATAAGGGTGGCATAAATCATAGGTTCTCAAATTTGTGAAAATCCCTTAGGGAGATTTAAGAAATAGGTTTGGAGCTCACTCTCCAAGTTTTCTGATTTAACCAGTAGGGGATCAGCCTGGACTTTGGGATTTTTTAAAGCCTGCTCAGATAATTCTAGGATGTAGCAAAGTTCAAGAACTCTTGGAGTTAATGATGCCCACAGAAATCGGAAAATCTAATTTAATTCTCTGTTTTAGCTTTCTTACTCTGACTTTCATAGGCTCCAGCAGTTTCATAGGACCTACCAATTTGCTTTCAATTAACCAGAAGTACTAAAAATGGATATTATGATGAAAATTTGTGGATGAGTTTGATCTTCTGATAACAAACTGATATTTTAGATTAGGCACATGGATAATAAAGTCATGGACTATGCCTCTACTAGTGTTTTCAAGGACGTCCTTGGAAGGATCTTACCTTCCTGCTTTATATAACTTTCAAAAGTCAAACATTTATTCAACATTATACTTTTTAATAATGTTTGCATTTAATTGATGATTAAGCAAGAAACTGTTGCTATTTTGACTCATGTTATTAAATTTCTGTGTATACTTACATTTTTCTTGCTGACTGTAGTGAACATATGTTCAGTGAGTCTTTAAAAATAATTTACATCTCTTAGTGTTTTAGGGGCATCCTAGAAATTATTGTTCCACTGATTAATTGATCACTCATTTGTAATTGTTTTTATTACTTTGAATGAAGAATCTTCTGCTGAATGTTTACACATCTCATGATCAATTTAAAAATATACTTAAATTCCTGATAGCTGATGTTTTTCCATATTTATCTTAGGAACAGAGAAAATAGAAATAAAAATAAAAAATCATTGAGAGCTACAGTTGACTTGGTTTGTCATCTTGGGGGTAGCCTAGAGAAGATGAGTATGTAACAGGGTGTGATCAACTCTTTCTGGATATGCAAGTAAAGATCTGGAACTCAAAGAGGTGGAATTCCAGGCAGATCTCATGCTGAGTGCCTGCAAATTAGAGGGTCTTAAATTTCAAGGGCAGGACTCTGGCAAGTTGAGATGGCATCCTGGTCTTCAATTTGTCCAGTGATTTTTTAATTGGTAAATACAACGGATTCTCTTTAGTCTTTATCTTAATTAACTCCTCTGTTACTGGACCCTGCTGATCCCTCCTTTATTCTCCTGTGGATAGTAAATTCCTTTTACGTGGGTTTCCTCTTACCTTTTGGAGATTATTCTCCCTAGCTTTTCTTCTACCTCTTGAATATTTTGGAATTTTCTGGAGGTTGGACTCCTCTTTTCACTCTTTAAATTATCTGCTCTTTACTACACAAACAACTTCAGCTATTCTAATAACTATTAATTTTATACTGCCCATCCATCAACTCTGTGTTTAGTTCTAGATCCATGTCTCCTTATTCTGTAGACAATTCCAGTGTCATAACCCAAGAGCTATCAAATTCATTGTCCAAAGTGGGTTTTTTCCTGGACTTATCCCTTCTTTAAGGGATCCCACTACTCTCTATGTGAACAGTGGTCCAAATAAAAAACCCTGGGGTAACCCTTTTTCCCAATCTAGAATCAATTTCCAGGGCTTCAACTGTTTGGCGTTTATGATACCCAATAGCTCTTCTGCTTCACTACTGGCATAGTGTTTTACTCATTTATTCAAACATACATATTGATTGTCATCTGTGTACCAAGCAATGCAGATATCTAAAGGACTGGTAAGTTTTTCCATAGAATTTTCATTCTAATGGATAAAAATGATATATGAATGAATAATTAAAGAAAACATTAGGAAACATATGAAAAAATGCTCATCATCACTGATCATCAGAGAAATACAAATCAAAACTACATTGAGATACCATCTCACGCCAGTTAGAATGGCGATCATTAAAAAATCTGGAGACAACAGATGCTGGAGAGGATGTGGAGAAATAGGAACACTTTTACACTGTTGGTGGGAGTGTAAATTAGTTCAACCATTGTGGAAGACAGTGTGGCGATTCCTCAAGGACCTAGAAATAGAAATTCCATTTGACCCAGCAATCCCATTACTGGGTATATATCCAAAGGATTACAAATCGTTCTACTATAAGGACACGTGCACACGAATGTTCATTGCCGCACTGTTTACAATAGCAAAGACCTGGAACCAACCCAAATGCCCATCGACGATAGACTGGACAGGGAAAATGTGGCACATATACACCATGGAATATTATGCAGCCATCAAAAACGATGAGTTTGGGTCCTTTGTAGGGACATGGATGAACCTGGAAAGCATCATTCTCAGCAAACTGACAGAAGAGCAGAAGATCAAACACCGCATGTTCTCACTCATAGGCGGGTGTTGAACAATGAGAACACATGGACACAGGGAGGGGGGCACTACACACTGGGGCCTGTTGGGGGGAAATAGGGGAGGGACGGTGGGGGGTGGGGAGTTGGGGAGAGATAGCAAGGGGAGAGATGCCAGATGTAGGTGATGGGAAGGAAGGCAGCAAATCACACTGCCACGTGTGTTCCTATGCAACAATTTTGCATGTTCTTCACATGTACCCCAAAACCTAAAATACAATAAAATAAATAAATGGGAAAAAAAAAGAAAACATTAGGAGACGTAAATGTCATGAAAAACAGGTTGTAATTAATGACTAGGAAGTTACTCTAGACTATGTGTCCTCTTTAATGTGAGACCTCATTTGCAGGAAGGAGTCAGGCAGATAGGGGATACAGACATAAGGCCATTACAAACATATATAAGAATTGGGCTAAAGCTTGAAGAAAGAAATGAGCTTGTTGTATACAAGGAACATAAGGAATGTCAGGTGTTCTGCATGGAATAGATTTTAGGGGACTACGAGGGAAGAAGCAATAAGATGAGCAAGGAGGCTTTTGTGGAAGTCCAGGAAGGAGGTGGTAATAGCTTGGCATAAAATCACAATGGTAGAAGAGGTTAAACTGGTTGAATTTAGAATATATTTTGGAGATAGTTTTGATAGTATTTACTCATGAATTGTATATGACAAAAGGGTTAAGAAACAGAGAAATTAGGGATAATTCCTTAACTCTAGCTTGAGCATCCTGAGTGAATATAGAGCCATTTAGGAAAATGAGGAGGATTTTGGAAGGGGCAATTTTGGCTGTAGAGAAAGCAAGCGCTTTTCTCAGTCTTGTTGTTTTTGAGATTGTATTAGACAGCTAAAATGAGCTGCACATTGGCCATTGAATATATGATTCTAGTTTTCAAAGTAAAAAAGTAAAGGATATAAGATGGAAGTCATAAGCATTATAAATGGCTTTTAAATCCATATTGATGAGCTACAACTGTGGTATCTAATAAGTACGATAGATCATTCTGAGTATTTTGCATGTAAATGCTTTATACTACATGTGTTAATTCATTTAGATGTCATGCCAATTCCCATTTCATAGGTGAAAAAACAATGACACAAAGAAGTTAGCTGGCTTGCCCAAGGTCACACAGCTGGTAATTAGCAAATCCAGGCTACAAATTAAGAAGTTTTGTTTAAGAGCCCCATCTCTTAATCGTGATCCATACACAGGGAATGTGTATAACAACAACAACAACAAAAATGTCCACACAGCTTGAATTTTGAGGCTCTAGAAGATGAGAAACCAAGAAAGGAGCTAATAAAGGAAGAATCAGTATGGCGAAGGACAACCGGGAGTGCAGGAGTATGCTTAAACAACAGAAGCTGAGAGAAGAAAGTATGTGAAGGAGACAGAATGATGAAATATGTTGATTACCTGTTGAGAAGTCAAAAAATATACTAAAAGAGAAGATACATTTGGATTTGACAACATCAAGGTTATTGGAAAACTTGAGCAGGACAGTCTTTTTAGACAAGTAAAAGCTGAAAGCCATTTGAGGTGGTCCTTTCATCATTCAGCAGTTCTTTCAAGTGGGATGCATTTTTAATGCCCCACCTATACCATGATAGTCATTTTTCCTAACATTCTTCCCCTGATCTTCTGGTTTACTCTGTCATCTCCATCTATCTCTGTCTCTATCACTATCTCAATTTCTATCTTGTTTCCTCTCTGTAACTTTCTCTCTTTTCCTGTTTTTTTCCTTTCCTTCCCTCTCCCTACCAATCTCGACTGCATTCTTAACTGAAAACTTTTGAGGACAATACATTTATTCAATTCATTTTTGTACCTCTAGTTCCTAGCACACTTCCAGGTATTTAAGTGGTAACTGATAAATATTTAGACAGAATAAAGCCCAAATTAATCAGTAATGTAAGGATGATTTTATTGGACTTACATCATAAATCTTGTTCTAAGGTAGAGTTTGAGTTTATATTGGGAAATACAGGAAACAGCATTTTCACTTAGACGGTACATCCAATACTGTGCCACTGAGGTGAAAGAAGGAAGGTTTTGAATATGGAGCTCTTTTATTGTACAGATCCCAAGGAGAGTTTTGGAGGGAAGCCTCAGGATAACTTGAATCAAAGGAAACAAATAAGGATCAATACTTTGCTTACTCACTCAATATTGCTGCTGATACAAAAAAATTAACCGTTTATTTTTGCCTGAGCCAACAGGTTTCAGCTGTCAAACAGATCACAGTGTGGCATCAAATCTGCTAATTCTATGCCTAATGTAAAATAATGTCGACTCATTGAATAGTGTTTGCTGGATTTTGTTTTAGCTGTGTAGTTTTCTCACATATTCCCTTTGCGACTTTGAGGGACACACAATAAGAAACTGTTGATGAAAAACGCACAGAGCATATCTGTGTATTTGGCATAATAAAAAATGGAAGACTTTTATCTGAAAATTGGCTTTAGTATGGTATAGACACACTATTTAATTATATGATTGAGAATATGTACAGTAAAAAATTATCCTTAAACATAGCGTTTTTAAAATATAAATTTTTTGTTTCTTATCTGTTGTCATATTCACTATATCTCTAACACAGTGTATCCCTTGATGAACAAGCACTTTATTTTACACAGTAAATGGGCCCACAGATTTTTTAAAATAGATTTTTAGTTTTAGTTTTTTTAAGCCAACATTATTGAGGAGTGAAATTAAATGCACTCTACGTAAGTATAGGATTTGATGACTTTTGAAAAGGCATGTACCTATGCAGCCACCTCAACAATCCAGATATAAAACATTTCTATCATCCACAAAGTTTTGTTTAAATATAATCATATTCTAAGAAGTTCACTGTTTAAAATCTTCCTACTTAAGAAAACAAAGAGGCAGCATAATACCATGCTATCATCATGGAATTTTGAGTCAGTTGTAGGTTCTGATTGACCACTTACTTACTCATTGTGAAATCTTAATCAAGTTTGAGACCTTCTGAGTTTAATAGTTCCCCATACATGTTAAGCCCTCAATAATTGTTCATTATTGTTATTCACTTATGCAATGAAAAATATTTATTGTAATAATATTATAAAGCAGGAATAATTAAATAAAATTCACCTGTAATTTTAAGAGTTCTATATTCAGAAAAAGCACATATTTTGATTTTTATATTCTTATTTATCTGTATTTTAACTGAGATATACACATTTAGTAACCATAGATCCTTATATTATCTTGCAGTATTGTGTATCATCACCACTATACATAGTATATTGCCCTATTTTATTTATTTTTATTTATTTTTTATTGTACTTTAGGTTCTGCAGTACATGTGCAGATCATGCAGGATTGTTGCATAGGTACATACATGACAAGATGGTTTGCTGCCTCCATCCCCCCATCACCTATATTTGGCATTTCTCCCCATGTTATTTCTCCCCAACCTCCCCACCCCGCACTGTCCCTCCCCTATCACCTCCTCCAACAGACCCCAGTGTGTGATGCCCCCCTTCCTCTGTCCATGTGTTTTCATTTTTCAACTCCTGCCTGTGAGCGAGAACATGCGGTGTTTGATTTTCCAATCTAGTGTCAGTTTGCTGAGAATGATGGTTCCCAGATTCATCCATGTCCCTACAAAGGACACTAACTCATCATTTTTTATGGCTGCATAGTATTTCCATGGTATATATGTGTCACATTTACCTTGTCCAGTCTATCATTGATGGGCATTTGGGTTGGTTCAGATCTTAGCTATTGTAAATAGTGCTGCAATGAACATAGCTGTGCATGTGTCTTTATAATAGAATGATTTATAATCCTTTGGGTATATACCCAGTAATGGCATTGCTGGATCAAATGGTATTTCTATGTCTAGATCCTTGAGGAATCACCAGACTGTCTTAATTTACACTCCCACTAACAGTGTAAAAGTGTTTCTGTTTCTCCGCATCCTCTCTAGCATCTGTTGTCTCTAGATTTTTTTTAATGATCGCCATTCTAACTGGTGTGAGATGGTATCTCAATGTGGTTTTGATTTGCATTTCTCTAATGACCAATGATGATGAGCATTTTTTCATATGTTTGTTGGCCTCATGTACGTTTTCTTTTGAAAACTGCCTGTTCATATCCTTCACCCACTTTTGAATGGGTTTGTTTTTTTCTTGTAAACCTTTTACTTCTTTGTAGATTCTGGATATTAGCCCTTTGTCAGATGGGTAAATTGCAAAACTTTTTTCCCATTCTTTTGGTTGCCGGTTCATTCTAATGATTGTTTCTTTTTCTGTACAGAAGTTCTGTAGTTTAATTAGATCCTATTTGTCTATTTTGGCTTTCATTGCCATTGCTTTTTGTGTTTTAGTCATGAAGTACTTGCCAATGCCTATGTCCTCAGTGGTTTTACCTGGGTTTTCTTCTAGGGTTTTTATAGTGTCAGGTCTTATGTGTAAGTATTTAATCCATCTGTAGTTAATTTTAGTATAAGGTGTCAGGAAGGGGTCCAGTTTCTGCTTTCTGCGCATGGCTAGCCAGTTTTCCCAACACCATTTATTAAACAGGGACTCCTTTCCCCATTGCTTGTTGTTGTCAGGTTTGTCAAAGATCAGATGTTTGTAGATGTGTGGCATTGCCTCCGAGGCCTCTGTTCTGTTCCATTGGTCTATATCTCTGTTTTGGTACCAGCACCATGCTGTTTTGACTACTATAGCCTTGCAGTATAGTTTGATGTCAGGTAGCATGATGTCTCCAGCTTTGTTATTTTTGCTTAGGATTGTCTTGGGTATGCAGGCTCTCTTTTGGTTCCATATGAAGTTTAAGGTGTTTTTTCCAGCTCTGTGAAGAGGGTCATTTGTAGCTTGATGGGAATAGCATTGAATCTATAAATTACTTTGGGCAGTATGACCATTTTTATGATACTGTATTTTTCCTAACCATGAGCACGGAATTTTTTTTTAAATCTCTTTGTGTCCTCTATTTCCTTGAGCAGTGGTTTGTTGTTCTCCTTGAAGAGGTCCTTTACATCCTTTGTTAGTTGTACTCCTAGGTTTTTATTCTCTTTATAGCAATTGTGAATGGGACTTCACTCTTGATTTGGCTCTCTGTTAGTCTGTTATTGGTATATAAGAATGCTTGTGATTTCTGCACATTGATTTTGTATCCTGAGACTTTTCTGCTGAAGTTGCTTATCATCTTAAGGAGATTTTGGGCTGAGATGATGGGGTCTTCTAAATATACAATCATGTCATCTGCAAACAGAGAAAGTTTGACTTCCTCCTTTCTTAGTTGATTATGCTTTATTTTTTTTTCTTGCCTGATTGCTCTGGCTAGAACTTCCAATACTATATTGAATAGGAGTGGTGAGAAAGGGCATCCTTGTCTAGTGCCAGATTTCAAAGGGAATGCTGCCAGTTTTTGCTCATTCAGTATGATATTGGCTGTGAGTTTGTTGTAAATAACTTTTATGATTTTGAGATACGTTCCATTGATACCTAGTTTATTGAGAGTTTTTAGCATGAAGGGCTATTGAATTTTGTCTAAGGTTTCTCTGCATCCATTGAGATAATCATGTGGTTTTTGTCTTTGGTTCTGATTATGTAATGGATTACATTTATAGGCTTGAGTATGTTGAACCAGCCTTGCATCCCTGGGATGAAGCCTACTTGATCATGAAGGATAAGCTTTCTGATGTGCTGTTGCAATTGGTTTGCCAATATTTTATCGAAGAGTTTTGCATCTATGTTCATAATGGAGACTGGCCAGAAGATTTCTTTCTTCGTTGAGTCTCTGCTGGGTTTTGGTATCAGGATGTTGTTGGTCTCATAAAACGATGTGGGAAAGATTCACTCTTTTTGTATTGTTTGGAATAGTTTCAGAAGGAGTAGTACCAACTCCTCTTTGTATGTCTGGTAGAATTCGGCTGTGAACCCATCTGGACCTGGGCTTTTTTTGGTGGATAAGGTATTAATTGCTGCCTTAATTTCAGCCCTTATTATTGGTGTATTCAGGGTTTCACCTTCTTCCTGGTTTAGGCTTGAGAGGGTGCAGTTTTCCAGGAATTATGTGTGTAGAGTTGTTTGTAGTAATCTCTGATGGTACTTTGCATTTCTTTGGAATTAGTGGTGATACCCACTTTATCGTTTTTATTGCATCTATTTGATTCTTCTCTCTTTTCCTTTTTATTAATCTGGCTAGCAGTCTGACTATTTTGTTGATCTTTTCAAAAAACTAGCTCCTGGATTTAATTTTTTGAAGGGTTTTTTTTTTTTTTTTTTTTTTTCTATCTCCTTCAGTTCTGCTCTGATCT
>NW_022436944.1:49251208-49326042 GCF_009761245.1 Sapajus apella
CCCAGCTAATTTTTGTATTTTTAGTAGAGACGGGGTTTCACCATGTTGACCAGGATGGTCTCGAGCTCTTGACCTCGTGATCCACCCGCCTCGGCCTCCCAAAGTGCTGGGATTACAGGCGTGAGCCACC
The DNA here is from genome assembly GCF_009761245.1 of Sapajus apella. NCBI lineage: Eukaryota > Metazoa > Chordata > Mammalia > Primates > Cebidae > Sapajus > Sapajus apella. Next base: position 49,251,339 of record NW_022436944.1, read on the forward strand.
GCGCCCGGCCGATCCTGAGTTCTAACTTGATTGTGTTGTGATCTGAGAGACTGTTATGATTTCCGTTCTTTTGCATTTGCTGAGGAGTGATTTACTTCTACTTATATGGTCAGATTTAGAGTCGGTGCAATGTGGTGCTGAGAAGAATGTATATCCTGTGGAGAATTCTGTAGGTGTTGATTAGGTCCACTTGGTCCAGATCTGAGTTTAAGTCCTGGATATCCTTGCTAATTTTCTGTCTCGTTGGTCTGTTTAATATTGACAGTGGAGTGTTAAAGCCTCCCACTATTATTGTGTGGGAGTCTAAGTCTATTTTTAGGTCGTTAAGAACTTGCTTTATGTATCTGGTTACTCCTGTATTGGGTGCATATATATTTAGTATTTTTTAGTTCTTCTTTCGCATTGATCATTTTACCATTATGTAATGACCTTCTTTGTCTCTTTTGATCTTTGTTGGTTTAAAGTCCATTTTATCAGAGACTAGGATTGCAACTCCTGCTTTTTTTTTCTCGCCATTTCTTGGTAAACCTTCCTCCATCTCTTTATTTTGAGCCTATGTGTGCCCTTTCACGTTAGATGAATACAGCACACCAATAGGTTTGACTTTTTATGCAATTTGCCAGTCTGTGTCTTTTGATTAGGGTATTTAGCCTATTTACATTTAAGGTTAATATTGTTATGTGTGAATTTGATCCTGCCATTTTGATGCTAGGTGGTTGTTTTGCCCATAAGTTGACACAGTTTCTTTGTTTTGTCCATGGACTTTATCATTTGGTATGTTTTTTGGAGTGGCTGATACTGGTTGTTCCTTTCCATATTTAGTGCTTCTTTCAAAAGCTCTTGTAAGGCAGACCTGGTGGTGACAAAATCTCTCAGGAATTGCTTGTCCGTAAAGGATTTTATTTCTCATTCACTTATGAAGCTAGTTTGGCTGGATATGTAATTCTAGGCTGAAAGTTCTTTTCTTTAAGGATGTTGAATATTGGCCCATTCTCTTCTGGCTTATAGTGTTTCTGCCAAGAGATACGCTGTGAGTCTGACTGGCTTACCTTTCTAGATAAGCCAACCTTTTTCTCTGGCTGCCCTTAGCATTTTTTCCTTCATTTCAAACCTGGTGAATCTGACGATTATGTGCCTTGGGGTTGCTCTTCTTGAGGAATATCTTTGTGGTGTTCTGTGTATTTCCTGGACTTGAATGTTGGCTTGTCTTGCTATGTTGGGGAATTTTTCCTGGATGATATCCTGAAGAGCGTTTTCCAGCTTGGATTCGTTCTCTCCATCACAGTTAGGTATACCTCTCAAACACAGATTAGGTCTCTTCACATAAAACAAAATTTCTTGGAGGCTTTGTTGATTTATTTTCACTCTTTTTTCTCTAATGTTGCCTTCTCGTTTTATTTCATTGAATTGATCTTCAATCTCTGATATCCTTTCTTCTGCTTCATCAATTCAGCTATTGAAACTTGTGTTTGCTTCATGAAGATCTTGTGCTGTGTTCTTCAGCTTCCTCAAGTTGTTTATGTTCTTCTCTAAGCTGATTATTCTAGTTAGCATTTTGTCCAACCTTTTTTTCAAGGTTCTTTGTTTCTTTGCATTGGGTTAGAATATGTTCTTTTAGCTCAGAGAAGTTTGTTATTACCCACCTTCTGAAGCCTGCTTCTGTCCATTCATCTGACTCATTCTGCATCCAGCTTTGTTCCCTTGCTGGTGAGGAGTTGTGATCCCTTGGAGGAGGAGAGTCACTCTGATTTTTGGTGATTTCATCCTTGTTGTGCTGGTTTCTTCCCATCTTCGTCAGTTTATCTACTTGTGGTCTTTGTAGTTGGTGACTTTCAGATGGGGTCTCTGAGTGGACATCCTTTTTGTTGATGCTGAAGCTATTTCTTTCTGTTTTTTAGTTTTCCTGTTAACAGTCAGGCCCCTCTGCTATAGGACTGCTTGAAGTCCACTGCAGACCCTGCTTGTCTGGGGATCACCTGCAGTGGCTGCAGAACAGTAAGGGTTGCTGCCAGTTTCTTCTTCTGTTATCTTAGTCCCAGTAGGGTACCTGCCAGATGTCAGCCAGAGCTCTCCTTTATGAGGTACCTCTTTGGATATACAGATGTCGGGGAGCCACCTGAGGAGACAGTCAGTCCCCTGTCAGAGCTCAAATGCTATACTGTGAATTCTGTTGTTCCCTTCAGAGCTGCTGGGCAGGTACATTTAAGTCTGCTGCAGCAGAACTCATAACTGCCTCTTTTCCCAGGTACACTGTCCTGGGAAGGTGGGCCTTTATTTATAAGTTCCTGATATTTTATTTTACATCAGGAACTTATAAATAAAAAATGGCCTTTTTTCAGAGATGCCCTGCCCAGCAAGGAGGGAGTCTAGTCACAGTCTGCCAGATGAGGCATTGCTGAGCTGCCATGGGCTCTGCCCGGCTGCTGTGTAAACTTCCTTGTGGTTTTGTTTACAGAGGTACAGTCAGAACTGCCTCGGTAATGGTGGACTACCTTGGTAATGTCAGATTGCCTCAGTAATGGTGGACTGCCTCGGTAATGGAGGACACCCTTCCCCCCACAGAGCTGGAACATTCTGGGTCCTGCTGCACTTGCTGCAAAACTCAATCCAGAGTGTTTCAGATTGCTGGTCTTTGTGGGAAGTGGGACCCGCCAAGCCAGATCACCTGGCTCCCTGCTTTCAGCCCCCTTTTTCAGTTGAATGGGTGGCTCTGTCTCCCAGGCATTCCAGGTGCCATTTGAAATGGCTGCCCAGATTTGTGTGAGCTTTTGTGCAGAAACCCACAGCATTGACTAAAACATCTGTGCTGGAAACTCCTGGTGCTTTTCTGCCTGGGAATCTCCTGGTCTCTGGGCAGTAAAAACTGTGGGAAAAGCACAGTATCTGAACCAGAGTTCTCGAGTGGATGAAAAAGGCCCTGATGGCCTCTGTAGGGTAGGGAGGGGGTCCTCCAGGGATTGTACTTCCTGGGTGAGGCAGCGCCCTACCCTGCCTTGGCTCGCCCTTCTTGGGCTACACTCACTGTTCAAACAGTCCCATTGAGATGCACCTGGTACCTCGTTTGGAAATGTGGTGTTCACTCACCCTCTGTATTGCTCTTACTGGGAACTATGCAGCCATCTTAGAGCTCCAATCTGTCATATTTTATAGTATGAACATTCTCAATATCAGAATAAGTACATACAATTTAGGTTACACTTAAAAGACTAAAATTAAAATACAGTACAAAACAAATTTTAAAACACAAAGTGCATAAACATGTCATCATAATATGCTTTAACAGTGAAATGAAAGTTTTTGAACCAAAGGGATACCAAGCATTTTACTTCTTCAATGTAATAAAGCAGTTTAAAACATATGTTTTAATATGTAGTCAATATGTGTTTGTCAGTGATATTCTGATATTACTTAGATTTTATTTCTGAATCTATAGGTTGAATTGGACTTTAGGGTGAATCAGTTCTTATCAACTGGGTGTGTTTTTTACATGGTATATATTTAAGGAGCATTTCTTCAATGCTTCCGTTAAGCAGTCTTTTTTTGTTTTGTGAGATGGAGTTTCAATCTTCTTGCCCAGGCCAGAGTGCAGTGGCATGATCTTGGCTCACCACACCTCTGCCTCTCACACTCAAGCGATTCTTCTCCCTCAACCTCCTGAATAGCTGGGATTACAGGCATCTTCCACCATGCTGGCTAATTTTTATATTTTTTTTAGAGAGGGGCTTTCACCGTGTTGATCAGGCTGATCTCAAATTCCTGACCTCAGGTAATCCACCTGCCCCAGCCTCCCAAAGGGCTGGGATTACAGGCATGAGCCACCATGCCCAGCCAGCAGACTTTAAAAAAAACAAAAATGTTTACTAAAATTCTCTATTTAAATAATTATAGTAAATTTAGAATCAGGAAGATAGATGCTTAAATAATGTCAATATTGAAATATTCCATTATAAATATATAAATTCAGATGCATGTTAAATTTAGTTTGGGTTGACTTCTTTCTCAGAAAATATGCAGAGCTTGGTATTTCTGTTCTCTGTCACATCATTATGAGGGTGATTTTGACACCAGAATGCCTGAGTTCAGCTCTCAAACCTATCAGTTTTTAGCTGTGTGTCCTTAGACAAGTTATACAACTTTTCTGTTCTAAAGTTTCTCCTTCTAAAAAGTGGACATACTAATGCTACCACTATTTCTTGAATAGTAAAGATAATTAAATGAGTTAATATACAAAAAGCACTTAAATAAAGCATGGCACAGAGTGAGTACCCAGTGAGTATTATGATTCTGAGAACTTACCCAATATAAATTGAAATTAATTTGCTCCCAATTTGAAAATTATGTTTAAAACTAATGGCCATTTTGTTCAAGTGATTTCTTGTGCTGTACTGAAACTCTGTATTAAAATATACTTCCAGTGTCCTTTCCAGCTCCTGTGTTTGATCATTCTTTAATTCTAGACCTTTTGTATATAAACAGAAAGGCCTTTATTATTTGGGCCACAGACCGTGGCTTTTGATAATTGCAGCCTTCCACACATGAGTTTTCAAAGTCACTCAGCCTAACATTAGTTGGTTACCTGCAAAACTGAGCCTTGCTGATTCTTGCACAGGAATCTTGGGAAAGCAACCAAATTTAAGATAAAGAAAGGACTTGTTTCACTGATTCATGTTTCAACATCATGGGGCAAACAAGAGACATAATCTATGGATGACCTGCATGTCTCAACACAGAACAAATGGTGCAGTTGCACACTGAACCCTCTGATCGCTACAAGCACCTGTGTGTTTTATTGGCTGTTAGGTGTCCTAAGGACACTTTCATGACAACAAACCAGAAAAAGGCCATAAGCAGTTCAAGTATGAACTAGAAATGAGGTTACCAGAGAACTGTAAAAGGCTTTCCCCATTTCAGAATTTAAGAGAAGAGTCATCTTGAACTGATAATGAATGACACCTCTGAGAAAGGGAAAGGAGGTGTATTTCCAGGGAATGCTTTTATGTCAAAATCATTTTGTCTGAGCAGAAAGTGATTTGCTGTTGGGCTTTAAATAAACAGTTCTTGGTTCTCTGCCTCTGTGTATGACTCTCTTTCCTCTGACTCTAAGGCAAACGGCTAGGATTTATAAGGATACATCTTTATTGTAATTCTGTGGAAGAATAATGCATTTGTATTCACTCCATGTTTGAATTCCAGTGAAAGGACAATTATAGTCAGAGCTGGCATTGTAGTGGGTGCTTTGTACCTGGTGTTGTTACAAGCACTTTACAAGTACAGTGGTCCACACTCTCTGGTTTTACTTAGGACGTTCTCAGTTTTAGCCTGAAAGTCCTACATCCTGGGAAACTCTTTGTAGCAGGCAAACTAGGCCTCCGTTTACAAGTACTATTTCATTTAATTACCAACCCCTCCCCTTCCCAATGAGGTAACATTACTCTCTTTTGCAACTAACAGAACTGAGGCACTAAGAGGTTAAATAATTTCTGAAGTTTTAATACTTACTGACATTTATAAAAGTGACTGAAAGAGAACTCAAACCCAGACATTAGAGCCCCCTCTCTTAGTCCCTACCTGGATTTAACTATAATAAACACTTAAGTCGTTGCACTAGACCTTATTCATTAGAACGTTGGACTTGGGTACTTCAGTCTTTGAGGATATAAGGAGAGAAGGAAAATTATTTCCACACCTTTTGTGGATGACACCAAACCATAATGCTAAATTGGCTCATAAATGCTTGTCAGTGGCTACAACGATTGTCTTTTTGCCATCAAAAATGATGAGTTTGTGTCCTTTGTAGGGACATGGATGAACCTGGAAAGCATCATTCTCAGCAAGCTGACACAAGAGCAGAAGATCAAACACCGCATGTTCTCACTCATAGGCGGGTGTTGAACAATGAGAACACATGGACACAGGGAGGGGAGCACTACACACTTGGGCCTGTTGGAGAGACATAGGGGAGGGACAGTGGGGGGTGGGCAGTTGGGGATAGATAGCAAGGGGAGAGATGCCAGATGTAGGTGATGGGGAGGAAGGCAGCAAATCACACTGCCACGTGTGTACCTATGCAACAATCTTGCATGTTCTTCACATGTACCCCAAAACCTAAAATGCAATAAAATAAATTTAAAAAAAAAGAAAGAAGGCCGGGCGCGGTGGCTCAAGCCTGTAATCCCAGCACTTTGGGAGGCCGAGGCGGGTGGATCACGAGATCAAGAGATCGAGACCATCCTGGTCAACACGGTGAAACCCCGTCTCTACTAAAACTACAAAAAATTAGCTGGGCATGGTGGCGCATGCCTGTAATCCCAGCTACTCAGGAGGCTGAGGCAGGAGAATTGCCTGAACCCAGGAGGTGGAGGTTGTGGTGAGCCGAGATCGCGCCATTGCAGTCCAGCCTGGGTAACAAGAGCGAAACTCTGTCTCACAAAAAAAAAAAAAAAAAAGAAAGAAACCAGTAAATTACAAAATTCTAACAATACAACATACCTATAATTTGCAGGTTGTGTAGTACCTTGCATAGCAGCTACTTAAGAAATCATGTTGTGTCTAGTTTGGGGAAAATCTCTTCAGCAAAATGTGTTTTGTTTGCGTTAACATCCTTTCTTACTTTCAAAAAAAGAGCATGAAAAACTTAAATTATGATAAAATATCTGCAAATATGAAACTATTTCAAATGGAACTTACTATTTCCTATTTATCAATGTGATATAAATGCCCATTGACACAGTTTAAATCTTTCTGTCCCGTACTGCCTGCATAAACAAGCAGATGTTCTAGTTATGGTAGTATGATAATGCTTGGACTTCTGGATTTAGAAAAGCAACAAAATAACAAAATAGGAGGAGGTCAGCATGGTATTACCAAGTTTTAATTCTATTAAGCAATGTTAATAAAGCAAAACGCTTACAATTATTTACTAGCCCAGATTGACTAGCATAAATGTACCATCACTGGCACACTTCTCTTAAGAGTTCATTGGAACACCAAAAGAGCCATCATATTCATGTCATGGTTGAAAGTTAAACTATATCCCAACATACTTCAAAAATACAGGTTATGTTGCCAAAAATAATTTTGCCCACGGAATTGCATCCCATGCACTTGTTTTTTGGTATCTATGTGTTAGTTTGTGACACTAAATCCAGTGCAATATTACATGGAGGTCAGTTTTCCAACTTGCTCCAGAGCTTCCTATTTTTACTTCAGTGGATGTAGAATTCCATTTCACATCTGCATGTTGACAGAAATAGAGCAGCATATTTCATGTTATTTCATTCAATTGAGAGTCTTCTGGGAAAACTCAGAGAAGCAGAGGAACCACAGCCCCCAAGCTAGTGCCAAGAAGGAAACCAACTGCAGCGGGCCTAATGCCTGTCTAACACACCCAAGGGGAGAATGGGTTCTCAGCTTAGGAGTGCTGACTCCCCACTTCATCCAGTGTCCAAATGCCAGACCGAGGGAATGAATTTGAAAGACATCCATTGGGTCAGTGAAAATGTCAGCAAGGATTGGCCACTAGTATAGTGGCTGGGAATCAGGAGATCTGCAGTCTCTTCCCAGGTGAGCCACAAAAGGGCTCCCTGGTCTGGCAAATCCTTTCACCTGCGTATGTTTCAGTTGCCCCGATGATTTTATGACTTTCCAATCTCTTTTCAATACTCAACACAAAACTGTTTGATTTCCAATTCTCTTAAGATCCCTGCTTCCTGCTAATGAACAGTGTACATCAAAGTATTAATCAGTTTTATTGAATTAGTAGATTTGTCTTTTCAAGCACAGCATTAAGTTTTACCTGGATTTTAGCCACAGTGGTTTCGCCTTAATTCCAAATCCTGTGTTCCCTCTTTGCACAGTACTGCTTGGCATCCCTAACTGCAAAAACATTGAAATTACTGCGAGCATATTATTTGTCTTTTGATTTTGAATGCCTTGTTCATAAGAGTAACTTTTAAATCTGATGAAAAGTAGGTGTCCTAAGCCTAAACCATGGTGGTAAGTAGAAAACAAACAAAAAATATCAGATTATGAAGGAATAAGGGAAGCATATAATGTGTCAAAACTAGTGAGGCGTATTTGAAATCTGTGGTTAGTTTTCCAAAGTCAGTACTATACCCGTACCCGTAAGCACACATCCTTCTACCTCAACACACAGACACACACACATACATACACATACACACATAGACATGCACACACACATACACACACACACACACACGGTGTCTATATGCTTGTCAGCACTTTCATATTTGGGGGCTGTAATTTCCTCAAGGGCAGGCAGGGTGTTGTCTTCATCATTGACTCCTCACCATTCAGTTCAATGCTTACCACATACCAGGTGCCCAGTAACACTTTGTGTCAACAAATGTTAACTGTTGAAACTAATTTCCAGATCCTGGGAATGTTTCGTACATCATAAACTCATATCAGTTTCACTCCTAGGACAGAGGGGAAAGAAATTGCATTCCACAGAACCAGCACTTTACAGAAAAATCAATTTGTGTTAATATCTGTTTGTATAGTACAGTTATAAGACCAACCTTTTTATAACCTCAAAATGCTGAACCAAATAGTTAGAAAGGTGAAGGCGATGGGGAGAATGAAGAAGCCAAAGATTATTATGGGACATTTTCTTAGATACTTGTAAGAATTAGTGCTAACTTCCCTTTCTGGGCTTTTTAAAATAAAGATTGTGAAGGTAAAATTTGGGGACATCAGGAAATGGTCAACAGATGGAAGACCACTCCACCAGAATCTTAGTCTATCCCTAATGTATAATTAAGCAACATTTAATGTTACCTCTAATATCTTCAGCTTTCCCTTCTGCTTATGTGGGTATTTTTTTTTTCAGATATTTAAGTAGATCAATGTCCTTCACTTATTGAGAGGGTAGGCATGGCAGGTTTTGCACAAAACCACTGGAGAAGGAAGGATGCTGTCACTTATTTTCACCTTGGATCAGAACTGATTGGCAGTGTGCTTTTCACTTAAGCCTGCAGTGCTTCATTTGAGATGGGCTAATTGACAGGTACTTGGATATTCTTTGCTAGCCAGCTTAGACAGTAAATACGCAACTGTTTTTCAAGAAAGTTTCTAAGCATATCACGTTCATGTTGTTGCAGCATATCCTACGCGAATCGTGTGAACAAATCATCATGTAACTCACCTTAACTGCAATTACACAATTTACTAATCCCATTTGTTTCCTCTGCAAAAAGGAAGAAAAGTCAAAATGGCATAGTGAGTGCATTATGAGGGATATTTTGCATGAACAACACAAATGAAGTCATGAGACTTTCAAGAATAATAGATGTTTCCATTATGATTGCAGGATGTCGAATTATACATTTAGGCCTGACATCAGATAACAGGGATTTTCCTGTGTAGGAAGCTCATATTCTTTGATAGTGATATGTACAATATTTGGCTCTTTCCCAATAGGAAATGTCCCTCCCTCTTGATTCTCAACTTACCTCTCTGTTGTACCTCCTATTTTCAACAATCCTTAGGGTGTGTGGATGAGATTTAAACAAAGCATAACTATACATTCTTGCCATCTGGATCAATGGAAGCAAAGCATGAGAAAACCTATGGCTTATTACTTGCTTCCTTTTTTTTGGAGGCCTTGACCTGGCTCTAATTAAGGGCATTCTCATATATTTTACTTTGTGATCTAGAAAAAACAAATTTCTGTGAAATCTATGCCAAAGGCAAGGTTTCTTGAAATAGCTGGAAAAAAGAGATATTTAGGATTCCAAATGTCAATAATTACACTATTCCAACACCTGGAGTGCTCATCAACCAATATTAGTAATAGGATGCATGAGTAACTTTAAGTGTTGTTCAGTATAGTTTGCAAAAAGAATTGAAAGCAGTCCAGGGGAGGTGGAGACAAGAAAGAGTTTCAGCTTTTGAGCCACATGAATTAGTTATTATTAATGTCCCATCAAATTATTTTACATTTATTTGCTTGAGTTTAGGTAGGGGACCTAGGTTATAGTATATGAAAACGGGTAAAAAAAACTTGCAATAAAATCGAAACATACATGGTTGCTTCATACATGAGCTTCTTGAGTAGCTTGAATCAGGAATTTTATATTAAAGAGAAGAAATTAAGGAGAAGCTGGGTTCCCAACAAGGGTTCTAAGGCGCCACTAAAATTGCATGCAACATTTTGAAAGTATGTTTGAATATACATTTTTCAGGGTCAAGTTTACATAGCCTGAAAATGTTTTAAAAATTGGTGTAAATTTTAATGGATTCTGGATATATAGAACCTAATACTTATAATGATGCTGTTAATATGTTCATACATTGGGGAAAATCTACATATTCATAGAGTTTACACTGAAAGCTCTTTGAATCCCCACTGCTTCCCTTACTTGCTGAGACAGAAGCCTCAGGGACAAGGGCAGCTGTTTCCAGGACATGAAATTTAGCTAATCTCACATGTTTTACTTTGAACTCATTTGGAAGATGTGTTTTCGTATGTAGCGTTTACTTTTCAGCCATTTTCTCTGGAATGCTTTTACTCCACTTAGGCAAAGAAAACTGGGACATGGGGCTTCCACAGGAAGTAGATACCACTGGATTGGATTTTAGACAAGGAAGTGTTCTGTGTCTCTGGTTTGGCACAGCCTGGTGAAAATTGTTGAGCTGTAGCATTTCAGACGTGGTGCCAGCCTAATGGCCAGATGCCAAGATTGCTATTTGGCAACAAGCAGCCAGACAAGCAGCTGGTTATTGCAGCGAATCTGAGCAGTGTGCCTGAGGCCGTGTCTCTGTTGCCAGATCCTCCAGCCCAGTTAGTAACTAAACCCTTGAGGCTTTTTCTGGGCTTGTTCTTTTCCAGCCTCATGGTGGGTTTTGGCCTCGCAAGGGTGGTCTCCAGCAGGTTGTCGTGCATGGGTCCTGAGCTGTGGTGTCTGGCTGGAGTGGGATGCTTATAGGCCACCTAAAGTTAAGAGAATTCTTGGGCCCTGCAGCCGACACTGTGGGGGCACTGGCCAGAGCATGCTTGCACTAGAGGCTGGCTGGAAGAGGGCAGAATCAATATGAGCTGCTGGCATTCCACTCTAGCCAGGGGCGAAGAAGTGACAGCCTGCTGGCATCTGCCTTTGGCCCTGCTGGCATCTATTTTGCACTGTTCTTTGTGAAAAGTGCTAAGACTTAGGGGCCTGGTGAGCAAACTTGTCAGGAGGAAATGAACTGGAGGAGGTGAGGGAAGAGAAACTGGCCCATAAGATATAGCAGCCACCACTGAGTATAATGGTAGTAGCAATAGGTGATCACAGTCTTAACTAAATTTTCTCTGCATTTCAAAAATGGAAAAAATTCCTTCCCTAGGCATTTCAGCTCCCTTTTTCTGCCAGAACTTCTGGCCCTTGAGAATAGTTTGATGTTAAGCTTTTGGAAGGGAGAAAGCACAGCCTTCCAGGAGGCCCCAACTCCCTGTAGGTATTCCCCTCCTGGGGTCTGGCAGCATCTGTAAGTTTGCTGCAGCCGTTGATGAATTTAAACTGAGTTAGCAGGAGCTGGGCACAGCATATTTGGAAAGCACTCATCTCTCTTCTTTTGTTGGGGTGGGAGTGAGGAGAAGGGACTCTGGCAAGATGAGTTTCCCACTGTTCACTAACAGACACCATAATACTGTTTTCAGCACTGTGGCCCCCATGTTGATTCCCAGGTAATTCTCAACATCTTTGAAAGGATGCCGGTAATTTCTCCTCGGGAAAGTTGAAATATACTACAATGGTAGATCTATTAAAAATATTGGCATGGAGGACAAAGAACTCTATTGTCTCTCATTGCTGGGATTTCCACCTCACCCCCCAGGACAAGCACCAACAGGGCGCTTTCTATGAAACGTGCCTTTTATTCCTCATATGTGATCACTGGAACTATGTTTATGCCTAGAGTATCTAGCACTTAACATAAATGAATTCCAAGTGGAATGAGACTATAGTTTCAATGGTATTCTGCAATTGTAAAATTTTTCTCTTGCCTTTTGTTTGATTCGATACACTGACAACCCTTTTACTTATTTGACCATTTATCTAAGAAACTTTATTGTCGTAGATCAACATGTAAAACAAGCTTTATGGCTATGTGGCTCACAGACAAAGCAGACTCACATATATAGTTTCAGGAAAAATCCTATTAGTAGTTTAACTAATGAATATTTCATTTCCAAATAATTTTATATTATTCGATCTGAGTGTTTTTAAAAATGTAGCTATGCATTTCAACTGTCAAAATAACATATTGTTATTTGGCATTATTGTTCACGTAGTTATATTTGGATAATTTGGGTTTGAGCCTTTATTTACTCCAACTCCCTCCCTGTCTGTCTGTTGAACCCCCACTCATACCTAAGAAACTCAAATTACATTTGATAATGCACTCTACATTTTTTCTCCAAATTTGCAGGATTGTTTGACACAACATACATCTCTGTTCCCGTTTTCACCCTGTGTTCTAGTTCATTTCTACATATTCATCTCTTCTATTAGACTGAGGATTCTGAAAGCAGGAATTATCTTATCATTTATTATATGCGTTATGATTTTAGGGAAATTAAATTTTATAGTAAATTAAAATTAATACCATTTACAGCAAGTACATTTAAATTTTGAAATACAGAGGTAGAGTTGATTTTTGGTCTTCATGGAAATTTTTTCTACGAAGTTGCTGCAAACACTGAATTAGAAAATATTGAACCAGAGCTCCTGTGGACACTTTCCATCGGAAGAGTTAGATTCCTACAAGCCTCTGATCACAACATTCTCATCAACCAGTTAATGAGTAACTGTTTTCTGCGTGTTTCTCTTTAAAGACACCTATTTAATATATATTGATAATTCCTTGACATTTGCCAATCAGATCAAAATTAAGTTTATAATTTACAAGCTCAAGGCCAATAGCACTAGAATTCATACCTGAACAAAGGTTATCTAATACACATACTTTCTCGGGAAGGCACATCATAGCTTTCTGGCACTTAGGAACACACTAGAGAGCACTTTAGCACTACACGTTGGGGCTATTTTAAACAGCAAAATCACCAAAAAAAAAAAAAGCACAAAAATGTGAAAAATGTGTCAGTAAATAGATCCCCAAAAGGATACTTGTTTCTGATAAGAGAGCTGAAACAAGAAGGCAGATCGTCACCTTGTTCCACCTCAGATAAGAATGTGCACATCAGGCTGTGAGATTTTTCACCACACTGTACATGTCTTCAGATGACCTTAAAACTGCTGTGAGTACTGATTTGAGAATTACAAATAAATGTTAGCTAGTAGGCAAATTTGCAAATACAGAATCAGTGAATAATGAGGATCAACTCTATTATGTATCACTAATATTTAATATGATAGCCATGATTTTATTTAATCCAAATTAAATATGTCATGGAAGTAGAATTAGAAAACTTAGTTTCTGTGGAGTATTTTATAAATCATAATTTAAAAAATGTATTTGAAGTAGAGTTTACTTTAAAATTATGTGATATCCAAAGTACTCTTTATCTTGAGTGTTTAATTCAGCAGAGTGAGAAAATTTTAAAACATGTGTTTTCCACTCCCCCTGTCATTTGCTGTAATATAGAAGTTAATGCAATATCATACTAAAATGAAGTATAGAATTCATAAAGGCACATCATGCACACAAATATCTGCACAATGGATTTGCGGTAGCAGCAATGAGCTTGGCTCAGAATAGAATATGGCTGTGCATATTAGTGATGATAATTCACTCTGGAGAATGAACCTCTGCAATTTATCTAATCCGCTGTGTACGACTGGATATATTATGTGCATCTTTTTATTCACACTATGTGGGATTATGAACAATGTCAGAAGGATTCATTAAGATGCCTAGGAAAGTAATGACCATTTCACAGTAATATATTTTTTTATAATAGAAAAAAATGGGTATTGTATTTCCAAGATATCATTGAGAAATGTTGAAAAATCAAGTTATTTTTATTGTTGTATTGTTATTTTTCATTGTTTTGGTTTTATTCCAAATATTTTCAATCCGTGGTTGTTTAAGTCGGGGATAGGAAAACAGAGGGCCAACTGCACATAAAAGGCCTATTATAAATCTTGATGGGACTAATTGAAGAGCATTTAAATTGTTTTTCTCAGCATATACATTGAGTTTGCAAATTACTTATGCCTTTTTTGAACAGTCGGATGGAAGCAGGATGAATATTACCATCACATTTTCAGCTAAGCATATTATCTTACATAACTTCTTTAAAACATTTACTGCTGTATCTTCTTGTATTCAGTGTATCTAAGATTTTTCTCAACAATTAATGCATTTTCCTATTACACCATGATGTGAGAGAGACTGGACAGAGAAATCAAAAATGAAACAGCAAGCAAGAGATCTTTTTTCCGACTTACCTTGGGTAGGTTAATTTGACTCTGCTGAAGACGCTGCTGGGATGAGTCCATCAGAACTTGCTAGTCATTTGTTTCTGCCAACAAGTGTGTAATTACTACCCTGTTAGGTTCAAGGCACTTTCTAAGATTCATTGATAAACATACATCATATTTTCTTAATTATCATTAAGAAGTAATTGGCAAGTGTTCTTGGTTTGAAATTTCACTTCCTCCCCCATGGTTTTACAGTTTAATAGCATATGCTATCATGAGAAACTATTAGAGGTAAGGGTTCTCCTCATCAGTAGACTCATCGTGTAGAGCTTGACTAGCATTTAAAAACTTGATTTGTGTTCTCTTTTTGTCCCTTTATCAGCTGAAAAATTTCATAAGCATAAAGCAATCATCTAAAATATAAAAAATGGCATTATTTATTATCCATCTGTTTTAAGATTCCATAAAGACAAATTATATTCTTCTTAAACTGTCTTCTGCTTCCTAAGTAGATGTGTTTATCATCGTGAAAAATATTCATTCATTTAGTCTTTCACTCATTTAGAAAACTTACTAATCATCAGCTTGTTTAAGCCTCTGTCATGGTGCTGGAATAAAATTAATTAGAGCAAAGGCCCAGCCCACGAAAACCCTAGAGGTGAGTGGGGGAACAAAGGGAAGGACATAATCACAGTAGTATGCTAACTGCAAAATGCATGATTTCAAACTTAAAACAATTTTGCCTTAAATGCATTTCTGTAATATAGGCCCTTTGGGAAAGTACAATAAGAGTTTAGAGCAGAAATTTTTTAATGTGAAACAGGAAATTAGAACTGAGGGAACCACAGAATCCTAGAGTTAGAGTTTGCATTGGAACATCCAGTTCAAACTATTTGCTAAAGCTTGAGTTTAAATCTAAAACTCAAGTGCCAAATGGTCCACTAGCTTGACTTGAATACTTCCAATAAGATATACTCCCCACCTCCTTTTATGTGGGTCTTGATCAACTCTGTTGTTTATGTATTATTTTCTTGTAATGAGTCAAAATGCATCTTGCCACACAGAACAAAGCTAATTCTTCTTCAGCATAATAGCCTTGCAAACATAACAAGGTAATTGTTAGTGACCTTGAGTCCTTTCTTTAGGCTAAATAAAATCAATACCTCATTGGTAAAAATATGGTCGCCATCCCAAAATATTTTCTGAATATACACAATAGAACAGAGTTTTTCAGTGTCCCAGTTGCAATCAGTGAATGATTTCAGTCCAGTGGGTGAGATTTAGAATTGAATAAAATAAAATACAAAATGTTTGTGTGTTTTCCACATAGTAAGCATAGGTATTGTTTCACAAAATATTCATTTGTTTCAGACATGTGTTCATGGCAGTGTTTCTGTGTTTACTGACTCCCGAAATAAAATGTATTTTTTCAATGTGGGTTACAAGAGATAAAGTAAAATAAAATGCCACTGCTATGTCTGGGGTGGGGTCTATGAATTGCATTTTTAAGAAGCCCCCAAGTTCTGCTGCTGCTGATCTATAGAGCCCACTCTGAGCACCTCCATGCTAAGTGACAACATGACCAACTTACGTAAGACCTGAACTGAATAAGGACAGAGGTGTCAATCTATATAGCAAATTTTTATTAATGCTTAACGAAGTAATTTATTAGTAATGATTAATTTCTTTTGTATTTTTAAGTGAAACTAAAAACACTTAATTGTATTTAGTTTCACTTAAAAATTGTAATAATGTGCTTCATAGCCCTCTTTGGAATAGTTTAGACGTGGGAATAGTGCTAGAAGGGGAGGCTGGGTTAGAGATACAAACACTAGGCTCTCAGAGAACAGTGTCTGATTCTCAGGAGTTACTAATTTAGATTTGCTGACCTCAGAGAGAGTCTGACCCATCTTAGTTTTCTAATATATGTTCCCTAAACTGCCTTTAATTCATTTTGGGGACAGTGTGTACTCAATGGTTTGCTTTGTTTTATGATCTCATCATCAGTTTCATCTAACTGCTCCAGTCCAAAGTTGATTTTCCTTAACAGAAAATGGCAATGCAGAATTGCTCACCAGTTTTACTATTTGTCATTTCCAACTTGATTCTCTCATATTTTTGTTAATGTTTTACCGTAACATTTCATTTTCTCCTCTTCTTCCCTTCTCATGTACCTCACTTTAACTTAGAACCATCTAAGGTCTGCTATAGGGAACGCCATCAGTGTGTAATATGCTTACAGTTTTGCCCCTAAAGTTGACTTTCCTTCCAAAGAGGTGTGCTTGGCATCATGGCTACGCTTCTTTCCTTACTCTTTTCTCTTCTCCATTCCTGAAATTGACAACCTTGCTTGGCCTTACCTTTCCAAGTCTTCACAACTCTCTTTCCCACAGTTCCTCTCTCCAGGACTTTTCTGTTGTGCAGACAACAAAGACAAAATGCCAATTTTAGTTTCACACAATTCCGAAAACTGTTTACAAACTGTAACAATTGCAGAAAGAATCTTTGATACCCACAAATTGAAAGGGACTCTATATAGGACTGAGCTCTTGAAATACGGTGTCCAGGAGTAGGAAGTGGTTTTTAGTTTGTGAAATATTTGTGAAATTTTAATATTTTGGAGTATAGTAAGACGAAGTCTAAACTTACGAGTTTATACCAGCCACGTATGAGCCTTGTTAATTTTGGGTAAGATAATTTTCTGAGTCCCTATTTCTTTCTCTTTAAAATGGGGTGATAATACATAATGAGACTGAGTAATTTAAATGCATGATAAAGGCCAAGTGCTGTGGCTCTCACCTGTAATCCCAGCACTTTCGGAGACCAAGGTGGGCGGATCACAAGGTCAAGAGATCGAGATCATCTGGCCAACATGGTAAAATACCGACTTTACTAAAAATACAAAAAAGAATTAGCTGGGCATGGTGGCATGCACCTGTAGTCCTGGCTACTCAGGAGGCTGGGGCAGGAGAATCACTTGAACCTGGGAGGCAAAGTTTGCAGTGAGCCCAGATTGCACCACTGCACTCCAACCTGGTGACAGTGAGACTTTGTCTCAAAGATAGATAGATAGATAGATAGATAGATAGATAGATAGATAGTCAGACAGGCAGACAGACAGGCGGACACAGATATAAATGCATGATAATAACTGAAGAATTATACTATACTCATGGAAGTTTCTGTGGTAATTACCACTGTTTGATTCCTGAATTATGGGTTCATTTGTTAAGTTAAATCTAATTTCTCTACAGACCCTTTCTCAGTGCTGTTAACATCAGCTTCAGGCTGCAAGCCCCCTTTTAGGAGAGGATGTCTTCAATCTGTGCTATTTATTCATTTAATCTTGTTGTCAATTCCAAATATTTAATGATAAACCACTGGCTGCTTTTTTGCCTATACAATATCATAGGTCACCTCCTAATTCTATGATATATCATAGTCTCATTTACTTCTGTTTCCATGTATTTATTAAGCTTTCTGAACAGTCTAGGTTAAATTGTTGGCAGCTGTCTGTCTGTGGAGCTGATCCTTCTCAGTTTTTTTTTTTTTTTTTTTTTTTTTTTTTGAGACAGAGTTTCACTCTTGTTACCCAGGCTGGAGTGCAATGGCGCGATCTTAGCTCACCGCAACCTCCGCCTCCTTCAGGCAATTCTCCTGCCTCAGCCTCCTGAGTAGCTGGGGTTACAGGCACGCACCACCATGCCCAGCTAATTTTTTGTAGTTTTAGTAGAGATGGGGTTTCACTGTGTTGACCAGGATGGTCTCGATCTCTTGACCTTGTGATCCACCTGCCTCGGCCTCCCAAAGTGCTGGGATTACAGGCGTGAGCCACCGCGCCCGGCCCCTTCTCAGTTTTCTTGACTGCTTCTTAAATGTCAGTTCTAGCACTTTGGAGACCAAGGCAGGTGGATCACATGAGGTCGGGAGTTCAAGACCTGCCTGACCAACATGGTGAAACCCCATCTTAAAAAAAAAAAAAAAAAAAAAAGTCAGTTCTGGGATAATGCTGCCCCTTCTTTCTGCATTCCTCAATGTTACTCAGACCTTAGAATGGATATAGTACTTACTTTACCCCTGTTTCTCTTTTTTTATTTAACAGTATCAATAAAGCTATTTTTGATGTGTGCCAAATGTATATTCATAGATTGCTACCACAGCTGAGTTGTTGACAATGGTAACTCCATAACCCAGAGGGATAGAGTTTGTAAATTAGAGCTGTTTAATTATTGGTTTTGACTTACGAGACAAATGACTCACTGACTTAAGAAAACTAAAGTGGCAATTATAAATTAAACCTATTTTTCAGGTAGCTAGTTTTTTAGATATAGTTTTCAGTCATTCAGCAAGTTTATATTAAGTGTATATGACTAGTGTTTTGTTAAGTGTTAAGAACATAAAGGAAAACTCCAGATGGGATGATATTATGAATTTTTAAATCTGATGAAGGGAAATGCACATGAACTACTAAAATCTGTGGAAGAAAAGTCCACAGTGTATTTTAAAGAGGCCTAATTTGAGCTGGAGAGGTGGGGGACCTCCTGGTCAGGCTGCCATGACACGGTGATCTTTAGATGATTATGCCCTATTCAGTGTAATCACATATGTATTAACATCTAACATATTTTAGGTAGATTTGGGGGCATTATTGGTGCCCAGATAAACAACCAATGAGTACCTGTACCTATATCAACATAACTTAAGATTAGCAAAGAAAAAATAGTGATTGCACTTCACAGCCCTACCCTAATGGGAAATACCATTCAAACATTTGGTTTAAACACGTATGAATCTAGCTTTTGAGATGGTTGAGGTAAATATATTGAAATCCAGAGCTGCATGTGGGGTTTTCGAATCATTTTTCGGAGACAAGGTATGTTCCTTCCCAGGTATAGGAACTCCCATTGCTCCCTTTCCAGCCGATCCCAGTACTATCAGCAACCATTCCCCATGGTCCTTTGGTTACAAAAAGAATATAGGGCCATTTGTCAAGATATCAGAATACTAGGATTATGTATTTGTGGTTAGTTGAAAAAGAAAACAGTATAAAAATAGAAATGATCTTAAAGAGAAGAGGGGTCTATAGCACTACTCTAGGTCCTAGCATCTGGAACCCTTAGCATTAGCCCAAGCTAACCTCAGTGGGGTGGACATCTTCATTACTTAAAAACCCACGACAGCTGATTCTTTCTATTTCTTCCTCCCTTC
Organism: Sapajus apella; assembly: GCF_009761245.1. Classification (NCBI taxonomy): domain Eukaryota; kingdom Metazoa; phylum Chordata; class Mammalia; order Primates; family Cebidae; genus Sapajus; species Sapajus apella. The sequence continues at coordinate 49,270,934 of NW_022436944.1, forward strand.
CTTCCTAACCTAACCCCACTACATACTACATTAAACTGTCTTGTGGAACTTAGGAAAGCACAATAAGAAAATAGAGTGTTATCCTGTTGCCTTTTCTATTCCTGGGTAACTGGATGCTGCCCTGCCTTCCGTTGCACATGTGATGATACAGCTCAGAATTGACAGCCACCTAAGACTATCAAATACATTGTTTAGTGAAATGTGGACCAATGAAAAATTTTCTACACAATGCATCATGAAGGTCTTTGAGAATTTAAAATCTTATTGATCTTGCTTTTCCTTGAGCACCTGTAACCCTTAACTTGTGTACAAATTGATGACAATTTAACAAAAAATCACCCTGATCACTACCTGGGGCTCTAAGGGTTTCTAAACTATAAAGAAATATGAGAAGATTAGAAAAACCATGAGTGAACCTGTGGTTGCAGCCAGTAAGAATGGGAGGTGGGAGTCAAGGCCCTTCATGGTCTTGAGAAATGATAGGTATTTTGTACACCACCTTCTAAGGTAGCTGAATAGCCAATTGCAGGGTTTTTATTTGGGTCCAAGATTGTCAAAAGAGCCATTTGCTTAATACAGCAGAGGACAGACTAAGGCTTACTCTCCTTTTTTCCCTAGTACCTCAAGCCTTTCCTTTAAAATATCAAATTTCAGTTTGAAGGGAAATTAGTTGACTAGGGCTTCCAAATACATTGTTAAGCCATCGTTATTCACAGGTAAACTAGAAATAATCTAAAGTCAGGACCTTGTCTTGAAATCTTTTTTAAAAAGTTTCCTATGGCATTTGGTATACCTTATAGGCACCAAAGAAATATTTGGCAGATGGATTGAACTCTCTGTGACTGTCAGGGACCACAGGTTATTGATGAACATCACAGGTTGAATGTTATTCATCAGAAGAAAGAAATACACTCAGATCAAGCGCTACTTTCTCTGGGAAGCCTTTGAGACTTGTCCTTCTCTGTTCACCCCCACCTTATCCCTAGCTTCCAGCATAGATGTATCCATGACTTCTTTGTTCCCTCATGATATCTCATCTCACCTACTTCAATCTTGGCCACTCCATACCAATAGCAGCATATTGGACTGATTTATTTTCATGTCTGAGAACCTGAATTTGCCTACAAGCATTTTAAGGACAGAATTCACATCTGATTCATCTCTGTATTACAAGAACAATGATTGGACCAGAGAAGGTGCTCGATATAGTTTAAAATATATAAATGAAGAGTAAATAATAAACATAATGATAAACCCATTCATTTATCTAATGCAATCTCATTTCTCTAAAGAAATGTACAGTTTCCACAATGAATGATGATGGTAACCCAAGGAGCTTTAAAGATAGAAAGTGGAAAATGTGAATCTGGATGCTTTAAAAAATTTTTCCTATGTTCTAAAAAGCCACAGAAGAAGTCATGTGAATAAAATACATAAATGTTAGTGAATGGATTTATCGTTGTTAACTGTGCCAGCTTCTTGGTGTAATGATTGAGCATTATTAGTCAGATAATACATTTTAATGAGTGCTTCTAACTTCCAAGTGTATATTTAGAGATGGGAACACTGTAATACTTAAATAATTAATAATAAATGGTTAATATGTTCCTCCAGAGTGATATGTTCTTCCTTCTAATATCTCTGGCCTGATGGGTGGTCTTCATTTATCTTTTAAAAAAGGGTTTAGGATTTGGGAACAAGATAGAGGGAAAGTACACTTTTTTTATTTTTATTTTTTCCTGTAAATCTAATGAGCCCCTGAGCCGAGGGGCCTTTCAGAATGCATACTTTGTATTTGTAGGCTCAGGTATCTATATACTGAAAAATCCTTTTAATTGGAATACTTGTAATGTCCTAAAAATGTGTTTTCAAAGACAGAAATCATTGCTATTCAGATGGTTTATTTTTCTAGACCAAATAGCTCATAGTATTGACTTTCTAAAGCTAGGTTTCTGTAAGTGTTCTTTTGGTCATGCAAATTCTGAAATAACTTGAAGAGGATCTTACAGATGTGCTTTGTTATTTTATTTTCTTAAATTCCATCCTAATTTGGGTCTGAGCATATTATGTTGGAATGGACTAGGAGTGAAACATTGGTCGTTCTGGTTTGCCCTGGGCCATCCAAACAGCTGTGTAAGCAGCAGGTCCTGGAAATACTGGGCTCACGAATTTTGGATATGATTCAGTGATCAGCATGACTCCACCGCGGGACCTCACTCACTGCCTGTAGCTGTTTCTTTGTGGTCATTCTGGAAGTCAAAATTCAATATGAATGCCTCATGAGAAATGCTTTTAATGAAGTATAAAAATCAGTAGTCTGAAGAGAAGGTCATTTCTGATACAGTGATTATAGTCATTTCTGCCCACCAATGCCAATTAAAGGCTATAGATATGTGACACGCAGGAGACACACACTATTACAACGGCAGCTGAATTGTGACAACCAACAAAGCATATACCTGGAAGTTGGAGATTTCGCTGTGAAAAGCAGGGTTCAGCCTCCCGTGTTTCACATTCTTCTTTCAAGTGCCCTCACAGTGAACTCTCCAAAATGCTTTAATTTGAAAAAAATCATTTTGAATTCACAGACCTAGTGATTGTTTATCTTTTTTTAAACTCCTTTGGAAGATTACAGATTTAAGATTTCTTTTTTTTTCTTGTAGAGCATGCATTCGTGCAGCCTTTGAATTCTTTTGAAATAAAATTGTTCTTAATGAAACATCCAAAATCATGAGCAAACACTGAAGTAACAGAGTTCTCCAGAATAATGATGCTTTTGTTAAGTGATTGAATGCTTGGGAGATTAATATCATGGTGTACTGGCATGTTGGTTAATTCTAGCCATAATTTAACTGTAAAACCTACTCAAGAAAGGAGGAGGGTGAACAGCATGTCAGACACAAGGCACCCACACACAGAGCTCAACACAATAACAAATTAAACACTGTTTATATACAGACATAGTTAGCCTTATTTTTTTCTTAATCTGTGATTTAGGTAATAATTGCACTATAATTTTAATTTTCTATGTAGTGTGAATGTCTGCTTAATTGTTTTATCACTCCATTGTATTCACTGATACTAATACAGGGTGCCAGTGAAATTTAGCTCTGTCTCCCTAAGTCTTTACGCACATGAGGCTGGCATTGATTTAGTCTTGATAGCACGTATCCTATTTCTACTAGATTACTCTAAAATTGTTTGGCCAAAGGCTACGGGGAAATTTTACGCCAAGTGAAAACGTGCAATTAAATTTGCGAAGCGTTCTCGCATACTTTAAGCTTGGCTTTTCCTTTCCTTGAACATTTTACAAAATTCCCTAAATGAGACCAAAGTGCCTTTTGCTTAAATTTTGGCATACCATGAAATGTCTTTCTGTATTAACTATAGATTATGTGAACCTGTCAGCTGAAAGCTGTACAAAATCTTGCAAAACGGAAAGAAAACAAGAGTCTCATGTAAAGTTAAAATGTTCCATTTAGCTACTTCAGTTTTAGTAAATGCAGGCTTTTACTAACTTGAAAAGTTATCTTGACTCTTGATACAAAATTAATTTCTCCTTGTACTTAAGTTCAACAAAAATGCATGGAATTTCATGAGTTTGTGTTTCTGTGTGTATGTACAGATGTGTGTCATGAAACTGTGTTTCAGACAGTGATAGGAAAATATTCTTAGTAATATTAAAATGTAGATTCTGGTTCAGTGTATCTGGGGTGGAGCTTTATAACCTGCTTTTTTTTGTTTTAGTTTTTGAGCGGAAGTCTCAGTCTCTTGCCCGAGCTGGAGTGCAGTGGTGCAATCTCGGCTCACTGCAACCTCCACCTCCCTGGTTCAAGCAATTCCCCTGCCTCAGCCTCCCAAGTAGCTGGGACTACAGGCATCTACCACCATGCCTGGATAATGTTTGTGTTTTTAGTAGAGACGGGCTTTCACTATGTTGGTCAGGCTGGTCTTGAGCTCCTGACCTTGTGATTCGCCAGCCTCGGTGTCCCAAAATGCCGGGATAACATGCGTGAGCCACCACACTCGGCCTATAACATGCATTTTTAAGAAGCTCAAGATGATGCCAGAACTGTTGTTCCACAGGCCATACTTTGAATAGCAAGGCCTTAAAACATGAAAATTAAACGTAATATTTTTTGTTAAGTAGAAGTATTAGACTTTCCAAAAATACGTGAAGATAGAATATTATTCACTTGATTAAGTGAGAATCTATTAAGAACTTCTTCTTGGTAGAGGACTAAATAATGCTTTACCTCTTTCCCTGTTAGCTACAGTTTAATCTTTCAAAGAATGATATTGACACTTTCAGCAACTTGGTTTCTCTCTATTACTGTGGTCTCATCAATATAAATATATGCATGTGACAGTGAAAATGACTTCAGGATCATGAAAAATTCCATAAATTTGGTTGCTTTTATAGATTTTATGGCTTTTAAGTGAACTTAAGAGTCCACATGCAGTCTACATGCTAAAGTTGTTGATATGCTTGAAATATTCCATTCATCAAAATGAAACAGTGGACCAGAAGTTCTCCATATCCTATGACTTTTGTGGTGGCAGATCCCCCAGAAGGCTTGTGGTTTGATGGGACTTGAGCTTGTTTAGATAACTGCCCACAATACCCGTAAGTACCTCCAGAAAGGCTCAACTTTAAATGTAGCCATTACACTTAGAAAAACATCATGTGACATTAACCTAATCAGGAGTAAGTTAAGTAGCTTATCCTAAGTACGTGATGGAATACAGTAACTTTGTAGGACGGGGATTTTGGGCTTTCTAATATAAAAAGCCTTATAATATCTTATGCAATATTTGGGAAATAACTTGAGTTAAGATGAGCATTTATTTTATCTTCTAATTTTGTCTCTGTATTAACACCAAAAATATGGTTTTATTTTCACTGTTAAATATTTATTGCTTGGATTATTTCATACTCTACAAACTAGTTTATTTCATATAAAATTGGCTTTCTTTTTTCTTTTTATTTTTTTACTCCTGTTTGCTTGACAGTCTCATGAAGTTGGTTTTCTATGCCAGAAAAATCTCTAGATCTAATGTAAGTAAGCTACGTCAAATTAACAAAAATCTTATGGAGAAAGAATCATCTAAAGAAAAAGTGTTTGGAAATGAGGATGCTGCCTAGATAAAGCTATTTTTTTAGATGCTGTTTTTGTCTGTATTATATCCAAACACACACACACACACACACACACACACACACACACACACACAGTCTTATACACTCATGCGCTCTCTCTCTCTCTCTCTCTCTCTCTAAGATTCTCCTCCCAAAGTGTGGTAAATTATAAAGAGACCCTGGGACATGATATTACAAACATTTGTTCTTTCTAAAAATTACGCTACATTTTGCAACTAGTTTATGACCCAATAAAGTTACAGTTCAGCATCCTCATAAATAACAGGGAGGCCTATCTTGAAATGCCTAATTTAGATTTGTCCATCAAGTTTCATTAATGCATTATTTATTATTCTGTAAAGCCTAGAAATCTTACAAATAATAATATTTTAACTCATATTTGGGAAACATTAAAGAATCCTGGATCATTAAACATTGGTAGGGCTGTATAGAAACTGCGATTCTGCTGGTAAGACCACTATTTTGGGAAATGTGTTCTGATGCTTCAGCGACCCCACTCCTGAGCATATACCCTAGTAAGGCTTCTGCATGTCTCTACCAGTAGATAGGTATGAGAAAGTTACTAACAGCAATGTTTATAATAACAAAAATAAAGGGAAGATGCTTGGATAAACCTAAGTGAAAACAGATAGGGGATACGATAAATAAATTGTGAATTACTGGTTTAATGGAACTCTATAACCCAGTGAAAATAACAGAATTGCAGTCTCTTACAGTACCATGGTTGAATTCATGATTAAAAATGTTAAGTGGACACGCCTGTAATCCCAGCACTTTGGGAGGCCGAGGTGGGTGGATCACGAGGTTAAGAGATCAAGACCATCCTGGTCAACATGGTGAAACCCCGTCTCTACTAAAAATATAAAAAAATTAGCTGGGCATGGTGGTGTGTGCCTGTAATCCCAGCTACTCGGGAGGCTGAGGCAGAAGAATTGCCTGAACCCAGGAGATGGAGGTTGCGGTGAGCCGAGATCACGCCATTGCACTCCAGCCTGGCTAACAAGAACGAAACTCTGACTCAAGAAACAAACAAACAAACAAACAAAAATGTTAAGTGGAAAAAAAAACAAGTTGTAAAATATGTAAGTTACGATTCATTTAAATAAAGTACTAACATGGGAAAACAAAGACACACACACACACACACACACACACACATATATACATATAAGAAAACAATAAGAAAGACAAGGGATATTTTGTTACAGAATGCAGGGCAGTAGAAAAATGTCTGCGGGGGGAAAATAGAAGAGGTTAGGTTGGACAGAGGCAAGCAATAAAGTTCACAACTAAGCCATGGATTTCTTAAATTCTGCCGTGTGTTAATTTTTAATTTTTTACATCTTTACATATTTACGAAAAGTCCTTCACATAGTTAATACTCACATATATAGAAATATGTACTTACCTATATATATAATTTACATGAAATTATATAATAACCCTATATTATATAAAATTATGTAATATGTAATTCAATGACTAAAGGTATATGAAAGTATAAAACATATACTGATTATATTTAATTTAAAACTCAATAATTAAATATACTGAAATAAATTATAACACAAATAAATGATAATATTTGTATGTAAATAGACTAAAATGTAAAAATATCCATGACTAACCCCAAACATTTAATTTGTACATATAATCATGTAGAAAAAGCATTTTTGAACATCTATTTGTTTTAAAATTACAATTTGAGAGTAAATACTTTAAAATACTGAGCAACTATATAACATGCAATTGAAATTCATCTCTCCCTCCCTCTGTTCGTCCGTTCGTTCGTTCTTTCCTTCCTTCCCTCCCTCCCTACCTGCCTGCCTGCTGCCTTCCTTCCTTCCTTCCTCCCACACTTCCTCCCTCCCTCCCTCCCTCTCTCCCTCCCTCCCTTCCTCTCTCTCTTTTTCTCTCTTTCTCTCTTTCTCTCTTTCTTTCTTTCTTTCTTCTTTCTCTTCTGTCTGTCTGTCTTGCATTGCCAACTTGGAGGGCAATGATATGACCTTGCCTCACTGCAACATCTGCGTCCTGAATTCAGACGATTCTCCTGTCTCAGGCTCCCGAGTAGCTGGAATTACAGGCACCTGCCACCATACCTGGCTAATTTTTCTGTATTTTTAATAGAGACAGAGTGTCACAATGTGGACCAGGCTGGTCTCGAACTCCTGACCTCGTGATCCGCCTACCTCAGCCTCCCAAAGTTCTGGGATTGCAGATGTGAGCCCCCATGTCCAGCCAAATTCTATAGTTTCAAAAATTCTTTTGAGTCTTCAGAAAACATGTCACTTCTTACATGTACTGAATGAATTCTTTGATTGAATCAGCAACTTTAAATAGCTATATCGGTTATTCTCCAACAAGATCCACTCTAGTTGCTGGTTGACTCCACTGTAGTGGTTGTAGGAAGAAGTCTTTCTATGAGCACACATTCTCACAAATACTACAGATTTCCATGATTTCTGATTTTGTTGTTGTTGAGAAACATGTAATTTACAGAAGGAAGCAATATATGCTAGAAGATACTTATGGCAATATGAATTACAAAATAACCAGTAGACATGTACATTGGTAGGATTCAGATGCTGATACTCATAATAGTTTGAAATTTATTGGTATGTTTATATACACTAGAATGATGACACACTTGAAACAAAAATGACAGTAGAAATGAATTAAATGAGTTGTCACTTATACATTCCTGACATTTTTTGGTATATAGTAACTCATCACAATCAATCAATAAAGAAACACATAAATAAATTTGATAACTAATGATTCTCTCATAGTGTGTAAATTATAAACCACCCAGTGAGGGTCATTACTTGTTGCTTATTTATTGCCTGCTTATTTGTGTGTGTAACTTGCCCTGATAAAATTTTCCAAAAGTACTAATAGATTTTTATATTAAATACATTGCTTTTGGCACTGGTCAGACTTAAAAGTCATGTGGACAGGTATTTAAAGTCTTAATGCCATATACAAAATAATTTTTGTAATATAATTACCAACATATATAGAAAATAAAACAATATTGCATGTCTTTGTGTGAAGCAATTATAACTAATTTATATGATTCTGCTTATCTACATTTTAAGTCTGACTCTATGGGATATGTTTCCTATATATTGTCAAAACAACTTATGTCAGTACTCAGGTAAGGGGTAAGCTGAAGACAGTTAAGAGAATTTTATTTTTATGGGCATGAAATGTAGCTTTTCATTCATTTAATGTTAAGGAAAGTAGAACCAATTATCTTCCTATGGCATGTGAAAGCACATACCACCTAAATATATCAACTTTTACTTGGCTTACCCATGGTTAACGTTAAGGCAAGCGAACAAGAGGCCACTTCCTGAGCAGAACATATTACATTTTGTTGGTAGGTGAATTCCACTGTGTAACACACATCTGTAACCACATCACAATGAAGCCTATAATCCAACTGAGAAAAATCATTTAGCCTTGAAGGGAACCCACCTGGTAATAGAATCAGGCTTATTTATAAGAAATAAAATATGTGTGGGCATACAAGTTATATACTACACATCCCAAAACTACTATTTTCATTGTTGTCATTAATTTTGTATCATGAGGACTTAGTTCTTTTTTTTTCTTTGTAATTACTGTCCTTTGATATGGCTAAATATCTCTTTAGACATAACAAAATCCAATGTGTTAGCAGATAATTTATTCTCATTTCTAATACGTACTTTTGTTTGCATTTTTTTTCAGCTTCTGTCAAATGGTTCTAAATTTAAAAAGATTTTAGGGACTTTAAACACAACAGTAAAATTTCCTGGGAGAAAGATGGAAACATTTCATACTTCTCCATGTCTGTATAGCTCATCTTCACTGGAAAATATTGTTAGCTTCTGCCATCAATACGACTATTTTCTGCACATTTTAATTGAAAAGTAACAAGTAGATAGATAATTATACTAATCATCAGTATACAGCTTGTTGTGTTTTCACAAACTGAACACATCCATGTAACCAGCAGCCAAATCATAGGAAAAGCCCTTTATGCCTCTTCTAATTTTTTTTTTTTTGAAATGGAGTCTTGCTCTTGTCATCTAGGCTGGAGTGCAATGGTGTGATCTTGGCTCACTGCAACCTCCACCCTCCAGGTTCAAGCAATTCTTCTGCCTCAGCCTCCCGAGTAGCTGGGATTATAGGCACCTGCCACCATGCCTGGCTAATTTTATATTTTTAGTAGAGATGGGTTTTCACCATGGTGGCCAGGCAGGTCTCAAACTCCTGACCTCAGATGATCCACCTGCCTCAGCCTCCCAAAGTGCTGGAATTACAGGCGTGAGCGACCACGCCCAGCCACCTCTTCTAACGTTTAACCTCTGCTAAGAATAACCAAGATCCTGACTTCTAATACATTAATTTATATAAATACAATTGTAGACCATATACTTCTGTTAATCTGGTGTCTTTTGCTCTGCATTGTGAATTGAGGATGTACCCACAATTGTTGCTTGCAGCTCTAGTTTGCCATTCTCATAATTGTGTGGTATTCCTTTGTTTGAATAAACCCAATATATTTATCTGTTCTATTATTAATGAACATTTGGGTAGTTTCCAGTTTTTGGTTGCTGATGAATATTCTTATATTTATGAACAGTATGTTTAGTACAAGGGATTACTATAAGTAAAAAGAAACACAGCTTCCCTAATAATTTTATCTGATGTGGATGTCGCAGAAAAAGTTTCAAGTTTATTCTTTTAAGCTGATTGTTTACACAGAATGAACGTCCTCATTTACAACTCATATTGAACACTATTTTGTGCTGTGTTTTGGGTAATGTCTGAGTGACACAGACAAGGAGGGCACAATTTATATTTCAAGTAACTCTCAAAAATGAGTATATGCCTGCCATATCGTAGGGACAGTGCTACAATGAGGCATACTGGTCGAGAAGAAGCTTTTAATTCAGCTGAAAGAAAGATGGTGAGTGAAATATTTCTAGAGGAGACCATTAAACTGAAATTAGGCAAAGGAAGTTATGAGTAGAGAGGTAGGAAAGGAAGAAAATTCTTGGCTGATGGAATTGCAATATAGCAGGGAACATTCTAGAAACTTCCCATGACTAAATTCGGTTTTATGTAAGGGGTCACATTGGGAATGATGGGAATAGAGACTAAAAAAGAATATGAGCTTAGTATCTGCACCGACTGATATAGTATAAATAAGACATATAAAGCATTGTGAAGGGCTAAGGAATTATTAAAACATAAGAAGGTTCTTGCATTAGTTCACTGAGATAATGTTGCAATCCAGCTGAGCACAGTGATACCTTTGGTAATGAAAGGTTTATTATGGTGTAAATAGTGTCCATCATGGATGCTTAAGGCGTAATTAAATACCAAAATTAAGAAGAATATTGGTTAAGGACAATGCATTTTTTCAGTAAGTGATTGGCTTTAATACATTTCACCTTTTCTTTTTCTTTCTTCTTCTTCTTTTTTTTTTTTTTTTTTTTTGTTGAGACGGTCTCCTCGCTGGAATGCAAATGGCAGGATCTTGGCTCATGGCCTCCTGGATTCAAGCATTTCTCCTGCTTTGGCCTCCGGAGTAGCTGGGACTACAGGTGCATGCCACTATGCCCAGCTAAATTTTTGCTTTCGTTTTTGAGACAGAGTCTCGCTCTGTAGCCCAGGCTGGAGTGCAGTGGTGCCATATCGGCTCACTGCAACCTCTGCCTCCCAGGTGTCCGTTCAAGCAATTCTCCTACCTCAGACTCCCAAGTAGCTGAGATTACAGGCATCAGCCACCATGCTCAGCTAATTTTTGCATTTTTAGTAGAGATGAGGTGTCACCGTGTTGTCCAGGCAGATCTTGAACCATTGAGCTCAGGGAATCCATCTACCTTGGCCTCTCAAAATTCTGGGATTACAGGCGTGAGCCACTGCAGCAGGCCAATTTCTCTTTTTCTTATTTACACTGCAATTAAGAGTGGTTGGTCTTATCTTTCCTCCAGAAACATTACCAAATCGTTAAATGTTTACTGTATATCTACTAGACATAAATATCCTTCATATCATAAACGTATACTGCATCAGGTGTCTCCTAAAGGATTATGGGATGTGATAGGTACCTAAATACAAAGATTCACAGTCGTAGATATTTCAAGAAAGCATGAAGACAGTGCTTTAGATTGTGAGAGTGCAGAAATCAGGTCATATTGAGACCATTATGTGGGGCCTTGTGCTGGAAGTTAGATAAATATATTTAACCTTATTAAATAAGAGTAAAAAGATCTGGTAAAAAGATGTTAAGACAGCATTATATTCTTCCTGGCATGCAGGGAGCAGCTGAATTTTTCTTGCATTTTTCCTTTAGCCCATGACCTTCCTAAGTGGCACAAACACAAAAGGCATCCTAGGTGAGTTCTTTGTCATGTAAAACATCCCCACTGACTCCCTGTGGAATGAAAGGCATGCAATCAGGGCAGTGTGCACACCTGCAGTAATAAGGATTAAGGCAAATAAGTCAACCAGAAGTCACTGATACTTCACTTGAGACAGCGTTACACAAACTTTGCAATCTACTGTTTCTTGATTATGCTTTATGGAATCTAATTATAACATAAGCCCAAATTTTCTGACCAATAGGTAATTAAAAGATTGTGCATGACTCCAGCAATGATTGTTTTTAAATATCTACTATAAGCCTATGATTGAGCTAGAAGACTTTACATGCTCTTTTAAGTCTTCTCACCTACCCAGTGAGGTAGTTATGTACATTTTACATAGAATTTTTAAAGTTCTCTGGATTATACAGAGTCTATAAAGCCAGTAATTTTAATGTAGGTAATTGAACTACACCACTGATTTCTGCGATTATGGACTATCTAAATAAACATTGGACAATAGACTTCCTCGTATAGTTCCACAAGGATTGATCATTTGGAGTGACAAAGAACAGCTTTATCTAGTATGCATCTCAAAATTTAATACAAGGGGATTCCTGTATTGACAAAATAGCAAGATAGCTGTGGTCTCTTTCACTTGGGTACTTCCTTTTATATATTTTTAGAATTAAGAAAAAGAGGGTTATTTTGAATTAAAGTTGGCCTTGATTTCATCTTTTCTGCTTTTCATATGTATGTAATTTTTTTCCCATATAAAAATTACCTTCATGGAACTAGTTCTTTCTGCATTATATGGCTTTGTGTATTTTGCCCTTTGTGGGTTTTGATTCTTTAAATGAAGCATGCATTCTTGCATTACTTAATCATAGAAGTGCAATTTAAGTGTTATGAAGTTCAGAAAGATTCTACAGACAGCTGAAAACTGTCATTCTTTTACAGACAAATCTCCCTAAGAAATACGTTATTCCATTCTTTTCATTAGGTGCTTATTCATATCAATACTCAAAGCTGTGTATCTTTTAAAAAGCTTACAGCAGCTGCTATAATATACAAAATTTCTGTTAGCATTTTACCTCACTTTTTTCCTTTGTCCTTGCAGTTTTAAAACAATACAATTTCATAAGGTATTTTACAATAACTATTTTAAAACTCTTTTCTATTTTAGCCCTTGAGAGATATTGTAGCTCACTCTCTTTGTGGATGAAATGAAGTAAATGTGCTCAACATAAGATAGAAAAAGCAATGTATCTTTATCAGCAATTACCCACTTTGCCACTTTGCAAACTAGGCGACAAACCACTGTACCTAGACATACGTGACTCCCATAGCTGTCCTAATCACCTTGTTTGATGTTCACGGTGTAGTATGCGGTATTCGCTGATTTATTCACTCATTTAATGAACATATATTGAGCCCTGTGTGTAAGGTCAGGGATATAAGAAAAAATAAGATTTGTGCTCTACTTTTGAAGAACTCATCCTCACTATTAGGATAGGAAAAGATATAATATACTACAATGAAATACAGTAATAAGAAAATACAGCATTTTATCATTGATAGAATTCATGATTCAATTGCCATCTTTAATAATAAAGAGATGTCCAAAATCCTGTTGGATCATAACCAGAATTAAAATTAGCTGCTTGGGGATGAGAAAAAAAAAAAGCATCAGAGATATGTCAGTTGAGTAGGGATGAGGAGAATGAGGTTAGTGACATAGACAATGTTTATTTTTTATTTTTATTTTTTGAGACAGGGTCTGACTCTGTCACCTAGGCTGGAGTGCAGTGGTGTGATCTAGGTTTAATGCAACCTCTGCCTCCTAGGCTTAGGTGATCCTCTCACTTCAGCCTCCTTAGTAGCTGGGACCACAGGCATGCACCACCATACCTAAGTTTTATAATATTTTTGTAGAGATGAGGTTTTATCATGTTGTCCAGGCTGGTCTCAAACTGTCGAGTTCATGCTATCCATGACCTTGGCCTCCCGACGTGCTGGGATTACAGGTGTGAGCTACTGTACCTAACTCAAAGCCAATTTAGAGGAGATTAGAATGAAACTACGTGACCCATGCCAGGCTTAGGAGCTACCACCTATTCGCAACTATAGCAACATGTAACTTATTTGTAAACCTAATAGGTGGTTTGGAACTGTACTTGCCGATACAGTGAGAACCAACTGTCTTAATCCATTTGAGTGCTATAGCAAAATGTTACAAACCTGGTGGCTTATGAAAAACAAAAATTGATTTTTCACAGTGCTGGAGGCTGGGAAGTTCAAGATGAAGGCACCAGCAGGTTCATCGTCTAATGAGAGCCCCACTGTCTGGTTCCTAAATGGTACCTTCCAGCTTTGTCCTCACATGGTAGAAGTGACAAGGCAGCTTTCTGGGTCTTCTTTTGTAAGGGCACTAGTCACATTCTTCAGGGCTCCACTCTCATGACCTAATCGCCTCCCAAAGGCCCCATCTCCTAACACCATCGTAATAGTGATTAGGTTTCAACATATGCATTTTGGGAAGATACAGACATTTGTACTGTAGCACCAAGAGCATGCTATAAACAGCTGACTTCCACTCTACTGAAAATGTGGCTCCGGAAATGGTTACATATGTTGCAGATTTAATGGAGTTGTCTCTTAAATACTGAGACTGCAGATGATGTCAGGATTTTCAGAATCAGATTTGATGTCTTCTCAAATACCAAATGTAAATTCTGTTGCGAACCTGTTTTCCATCATGTATTCAGTTGATGTTAGAGACACAGTTGTACTAGAATGTGCTACATATTGTGAGACCATAAGCTTCTTCAAGGAAAAAGTTTCTTTAGAAGGGAGTTCTAACAATCATTGGTAAATATGCCGCTATATTATTTGCGAAGAATGTTGGTAATTTTTTTTGCCTCTTAGAAGACTAGTCATATCCAAAATTTACAAACTTACACTTTTTTTTTTGTGGCCTCTTGACTGGCCAGAGGACTGACTTTTATCTGAGCTTATTCATTATACATAGAGACAGTATGAAATCAAGGAAAGAGTAGAGATTTTGAAGCCAAATGTAATTGAATTTAAATATAAGCAATGTAATTAAGCACTGTGTGAACTTGGTCAACTAACTTACTATACCTAAATTTAATTATTTCATGTTAAAAAAATGAAAACAATAATATCAACTAATTATGTAGTCATGAGATTTTGCAATAAAATGTCTACTGTTCTCTGTCACAAACAAGGTGTTCAGTTAATAGCATATATAATGTATATATGTGTGTGTATAACATATATGTACATACATACATATACAATGTGTATATACATGTAATCTAATCATTAGTGGGTATTTCTGATCTTGAAAAAGTTTTCAGGTCCTTAAAAATTACTGAGAAATTAAAAGATGTTCATGGAGGCTTATTATGCATCAAGTTCTATACCGATCCAGGCCTTTTTAAAATGAGGTCTCATTGAAGAGAAAATTTCATGGGGTAATCAACAGGCAGTATATCAAATAATAAATAAAGTCCTGGGTGATTTTATACAGGCTGTGAGCACAGCAGCTATTCAGATTAGAGAGAAATAATTGGAGGTCAAATAAGTCAGAACATTCAGTTTAGTTTTGAAGGACTTGTATTATTTAGAAGAAAAGGGGAAGTTGGACAACAGTGCCAAGATCACGGAGTCTTCAGACTCAGTCAACTTGGAAATTTTTTATTGGACCTTTAGGTTGCTTTGTAAAATCTCTAAGTCAACTTTAAAACACTGGAAAATGTTGCCTAAAAATCAAGATTTCTTTCAAAAATATCAGAAGGCCTGGAAATGCTGGGATTACATTTCTTTCTTTCTTTCTTTTTTTTTTTTTTTTAAAGACAGAGTCTCGCTCTGTTGCCAGGCTCCCAGCTGGAGTACAGTGGCACGATCTTGGCTCACTGCAACCTCCACCTGGGTTCAAGCAATTCTCCTGCCTCAGCCTCCTGAGTAGCTGGGACTACAGGCGCATGCTACCATGCCTGACTAATATTGTATTTTAGTAGAGATGGGGTTTCACCATGTTGACCATGATGGTCTTGATCTCTTGACCTCATGATCTGCCTGCCTTGGCCTCCCAAACTTCTGGGATTACAGGCATGAGCCACTGCGTCTGGCCATATTTCTTTATGGTAATATTGGTTGAACTGACAAGCAGATGTCCCTTTAGTTGAAGCGTAAGTTCTCTAGGTCATCACAGTCTCTATCTAGTACCTATTTCAATACCTGACTAGTTTCTGCCTTAAAAATACTTTCAGAGAAGAGAAAAGGGGGAAGATAGTGAGTTGAACTTTGTTGTGTCATTTGAGATGATCATTCAGCATATGAAGAGAAATATCTAATAACTCTAACTGGGGATTCAGGACTGAGCATTGAGGGTGAAGGCAGTTCTGGAGAAGAAACTGTGAGTGTGAAACACAAAGAAATGGAAAATCACAGCATGATAATAAGGGAGATTTCTAATATAGTTGTTCTTATAGTGTGGTCCTGGGATCAGCTCATGCCCAGTCTCAAACAAACTGAATCAGAAACTCTGAGGTTGAGGCCCCAGAGTTATGAGGAACCACCCAGATGTTCCAATGCACATAACATTTTGAGAATTATTAGTGTAATGGATATTATGGCACCAAAACTCAAGCAGACTGAGGATTTAGCTTCTTGTATGCACACTTTCTGGAACATGGTGGAAGAGATGAGGTAAGTGATAGAGATAAAGGAAAAAGTATAGGCAGGGGAAAAAAAAAGGAAAAAAAAAAGAAGCGAGTGAAGGTAATGCATGGATCTCAAGGGAAGGATATTTCAAGAGGAAGGTATTTAGGAGGTCAAATATTGGCAAGAAGTCAATGCTATTAACTGAATATTTTTACCGATTAGAAAGTTACTGGTTACTTTGCAAAGTATTATTCCAACAGATAGAATTCAGTGTTTAGGAATTAAGCAGAAATTGGATAATTCAAGGAAAGAAGTAGCTTGAATAGAGCAATCATTCAAGAAAAGTCTGGCAGTAAATGAAAAGAGAGAAACCTGATGATAACCAGTGTACGGAAGGAAAGGATTTGCAAATGTTTAAGGGCAGGCAGAAGGGAAATAGCACTGGCATTGGGGAAAAAGCATGTAAATTTCAGAGAACTATAGGTGATACATAGGGGAACAGGTCACAGACATAACAGGGATGAATACTAATTAGAGAGTAAAAGAGAAGCAGTGGCTTTCTTTTGAGATAGGAGAATGGCATGTGGCTAGAGATGAGAGGCAACATATTTAAGTGTTGGCAGAGTCTGTGCTCTGAAGCTGGTCTGTCTGAGATTGCATCCTGCTTTTGTTACTTCCTAGTCATGTGACTCTGGGAAAGTTATGTACCCTGTGGCTGGCACCGTGTCCTTATTTGTAAAATGCAGCTAGAGACACTTGCAGTGATTAACATGAGTTGAAAAATGTAAAGAACTTAGGAAAAGATCTGGTTTCTAGGAAGTGTTATAAAAGTAGGTGTCAACTAAATGAAAGACTTTGGGGTGGAGATGGGAGGCTTTGAAAGGGAGATCCATGAATTACCGAGAGGGCTTTAAAACCTCCAAAATCTGACAGCCACTTACAGAAGGACTTGAGAATTGATACTACATGGTTTGGCTCTAAAAGGCCAATGGTTCTGGAGATGAGGTACTGTTGAGGATCAACTATGCAGAATAAGTGAGCTGATGGCAATGAGAACCAAGAAATGCCAGGGTCAAGATGTGGTCAACCAGGTATAATGCCTTTATTGGATGATGGCCAGGAAAGAAGAAAATAGAAAACAGGGTAGGACAGAGGTACTGGAGTGGTGGATTTCGGTGGAAAGGTTAGGAGGGACAAGCATCTGGGAAGGTACTGGAGACAGCATTCCAGTGGCCTGGAGAACAGGCTGAGCAAGTAATTAGGCATTGCCAGAAGGAGACTGAGTGAAGAAGAAACCGTGAATCGACTTGGAGTACGAGTTAGAAAGCATAAATGCTAAATCGTGTGCTTCTGTAAGGCCTCTGGAAGCACTGAACTGGGACATGCTGGCTCTATCAAATGGTCGTAAGATAGTAGTATCTCAGTTATCATTTTAGGCTATAAAGTAAATGTATAGGAAATAAGGGAGGGTTTAATAAGAGAAAGGAATCAATTTTAACATGTCACACACTCTGCTAGCAGTTTTGATACATACTATTTTATTTCATTTTTACAGTTGCTATAGAAAGCAGAATATAGAAATCATATTATACAGATCAAGGAACAGGTGTTGAGGGGTTGAGTAATTTGCCCTAGGTCATATGGGTGGTAGAATTCAGATTCATATCTATATTAATTGATTCTAAACCTCATCCCCTTTCTATATTACATGAGCCAATATTTTTTTGAGATTTTATTTTTTTTTAATTATAAGTTCTGGGGTACATGTACAGATCTTGCAGGATTGCTACATAAGTATACACATGCCATGGTGGTTTGCTGCCTCCATCCTACTGTCACCTACATTAGGTATTTCTCCCTCCCCAGTATCCCCACCCCCTGGTATCCCCCCTCTAACCCCTCTTCCCTGAACAGACCCCAGAGTGTGATGTTCCCCTCCCTGTGTCCATGTGTTCTCATTGTTCAACACCAACTTATGAGTTAGAACATGTCATATTTGGTTTTCTCTTCTTGTATCAGTTTGCTGAGAATGTTGGTTTCCAGATTCAACCATGTCCTTGCAGAGGACATGAACTCATCCTTTTTTATGGCTGCATAGTATTCCATGGTGTATATGTGACACATTTTCTTTATTCAGTCTATCATTGATGGGCATTTGGATTGGTTCCAGGTCTTTGCTATTGTAAACAGTGCAGCAATGAACATAGGTATGCATGTGTCTTTAAAAAAGAATGATTTATAATCCTTTGGGTATATACCCAGTAATGGGATTGCTGGGTCAAATGGAATTTCTGTTTCTAGATCCTTGAGGAATTGCCACACTGTCTTGCACAATGTTTGAACTAATTTCCACTCACACCAACAGTGTAAAAGCATTCCTATTTCTCCACATCCTCTCCAGCATCTGTTGTTTCCAAATTTTTTAATGATCACCATTCTAACTGGCGTGAGGTAGTATCTCAATGTGGTTTTGATTTGCATTTCTCTAATGACCAGTGATGATGAGCATTTTTTCATATGTTTGTTGGCCTCATGTATGTCTTCTTTTGAAAAGTGCCTGTTCATATCCTTCACCCACATTTTGATGGGGTTGGTTTTTTTTTCTTGTAAATTTGTTTTAGTTCTTAGTAGATTCTGGATATTAGCCCTTTGTCAGATGGGTAGCCTGCAAAAATTTTTTCCCATTCTGGTGGTTGCCTGTTCACTCTAATAATTGTTTCTTTTGCTGTGCAGAAGGTCTTAAGTTTAATTAGACCCCATTTGTTTATTTTGGCTTTTGTTGCCATTGCTTTTGGTGTTTTAGTCATGAAGTCCTTGCCTATGCCTATTTCCTGAACAGTGTTGCATAGGTTTTCCTCTAGGGTTTTTATGGTGTTAGGTCTTATGTTTAAATCTCTAATCTATCAGGAGTTAATTTTTGTATAAGGTGTTAGGAAGGGGTCCAGTTTCAGCTTTCTGCACATGGCTGGCCAGTTTTCCCAACACCATTTACTAAACAGGGAATCCTTTCCCCATTGTTTGCTTTTGTCAGGTGTGTCAAAGATCAGATGGTTGTAGATGTGTGGCATTACTTCAGAGGCCTCTGTTCTGTTCCATTAGTCTATATCTCTGTTTTGGTACCAGTACCATGCTGTTTTGATTACTGTAGACTTGTAGTATAGTTTGATGTCAGGTAGCGTGATGCCTCCAGCTTTGTTCTTTTAGCTGAGGATTCTCTTGGTTTTGTGGGCTCTTTTTGGTTCCATATGAAATTTAAGGTGTTTTTTTCCAGTTCTGTGAAGAAGGTCAATGGAAGCTTGATGGGGATAGCATTGAATCTCTAAATTATTTTGGGCAGTATGGCCATTTTCACAATATTGACTTTTCTGAACCATGAGCATGGAATGTTTTTCCATCTGTTTGTGTCCTCTCTTATTTCATTGAGCAGTTGTTTGTTGTTCTCCTTGAAGAAGTCCTTCATGTTCTTTGTTACTTGCATTCCTAGGTATTTTATTCTCTTTGCAGCAGTTGTGAATGGGAGTTCATTTGTGATTTGGCTCTCTGTCTGTTATTGGTGTGTAGGAGTGCTTGTGATTTTTGCACATTTATTTTATATCCTGAGACTTTGCTGAAGTTGCTTATCAACTTAAGGAGATTTTGGTCTGAGATGATGGGGTCATCTAAACATACAATCATGTCATCTGCGAAAGGAGAAAATTTGACTTCCTCTTTTCTTAATCGAATACCGTTTATTTCTTTTTCTTGCCTGATTGCTCTGGCTAGAACTTCCAATACTGTGTTGAATAGGAATGGTGAGAGAGGGCACCCTTGTCTAGTACCAGTTTTCAAAGGGAATGCTTCCAGTTTTTGCCCTTTCTGTATGATATTGGCTGTGAGTTTATCATAAATAGCTTTTATTATTTTAAGTCACATTCCATTTATACCTAGTATATTGATATTTTTTAGCTTCAAGGGCTATTGAATTTTGTCGAAGTCCATCTCTCCATCTATTGAGATAATCGTGTGGTTTTTGTCTTTGGTTCTGTTTATGTGGTGAATTACATGTATAGACTTGCATATGTTGAACCAGCCCTGCATCCCTGGGATGAAGCCTACTCGATAGTGAGGGATACGCTTTTTGATGTGCCCTTGCATTCAGTTTGCCAGTATTTTATTGAAGATTTTTGCACTGATGTTCATTATGGATATTGGCCTGAAATTTTCTTTTTTGTGTGTGTCTCTGCCAGGTTTTCGTATCAGGATGATGTTGGTCTCATAGAAAGTATTAGGGAGGATTTCATCTTTTTGTATTGTTTGGAATCATTTCAACAGGAATAGTACCAGCTCCTCTTTTTACATCTGGTAGAATTCGGCTGTGAACCCATCTGGACCTGGACTTTTTTTGTTTGGTAGGCTATTAATTGCTGCTTCAACTTCTGACCTTGTTATTGGTCTATTCAGGGTTTCAACTTCTTCCTGGTTTAGTCTTGGGAGGGTGTAATTGTCCAGGAATGTATCCATTTCTTTAAGACTTACTGGTTTGTGTGCATAGAGTTGTTTGTAGTACTCTCTGATGGTAGTTTGTATTTCTGTGGAATTGGTGGTAATATCCCCTTTATCATTTTGTATTGCATCTATTTGATTCTTCTTTCTTTGCTTTTTTATTAGTTTGGCTAGTGGTCTATCTATTTTTGTTGATCTTTTCAAAAAAACCAGCTCCTGGATTTATTGATTTTTTGAAGGTTTTTTTTGTGTCTCTCTCTCCTTCAGTTCTGTTCTGATCTTAGTTATTTTTTGTCTTCTCCTAGCTTTTGAATTTGTTTGATCTTGCTCCTCCAGCTCTTTTAATTGTGATGATAAAGTGTTGATTTTAAGTCTTTCCTCACTTCTCATGTGGGCGTTTATTGCTATAAATTTCCCTGTAGACACTGCTTTAAATGTGTCCCAGAGATTCTGGTATGTTGTGTCTTCATTCTCATTGGTTTCAAAGAACATCTTTATTTCTGCCTTCATTTCATTCTTTATGCAGTCATCAGTCATTCAGAAGCAGGTTGTTCACTTTCCATGCAGTTGTGTGGTTTTGAGTAAGTTTCTTAATGCTGAGTCCTAATTTAATTGCACTGTGGTCTGGGAGACTGTTTGTTATGATTTCCATTCTTTTTCATTTGCTAAGGAGTGATTTGCTCCCAATTATGTGGCCAATTTTAGAGTAAGTGTGATGTGATGTTGAGAAGAATGTATATTCTGTGGATTTGGGGTGGAGAGTTCTGTAGATGTCTATTAGGTCCATGTGGTGCAGAGCTGAGTTCAAGTCCTGAATATTCTTATGAATTT
Source organism: Sapajus apella (assembly GCF_009761245.1). Taxonomy (NCBI): domain Eukaryota; kingdom Metazoa; phylum Chordata; class Mammalia; order Primates; family Cebidae; genus Sapajus; species Sapajus apella. Next base: position 49,292,462 of record NW_022436944.1, read on the forward strand.
TCTGTCTCATGGATCTGTCTAATATTGACAGTGGAGTGTTAAAGTTTTCCACTATTATTGTGTGTGAGTCTAAATCTATTTGTAGGTCATTAAGAACTTGCTTTATGTATCTGGGTGCTCCAGTATTGGGTACATATATATTTAGGATAGTTAGCTATTCTTGTTGCATTGATCTCTTTACCATTATGTAATGCCCTTCTTTGTCTCTTTTGATCTTTGTTCATTTAAAGTCCATTTTATCAGAGACTAGGATTGCAACCCATTCTTTTCTTTGCTCTCCATTTGCTTGGTAAATCTTCCTCCATCCCTTTATTTTGAGCCCATGTGTGTCTTTGCACGTCAGATGGGTCTCCTGAATACAGCACACCCATTGGTCTTGAATTTTTATCTGATTTGCCAGTCTGTGTCTTTTGATTGGGGCATTTAGCTCATTTACATTTAAGTTTAATATTGTTACATGTAAATTTGATTCTGCCATTTAGATACTAGTTGGTTGCTTTGCCCCTTAGCTGACACAGTTTCTTCATTGTATTGATGGTCTTTACCATCTGGTACATTTTTGCAGTGGCTGGTACTGGTTGTTCCATTCCATGTTTAGTGCTTCCTTCAGGAGCTTTTGTAAGGCAGGCCTTACGAAGCTTAGTTTGGCTGGATATAAAATTCTGGATTGCAAGTTCTTTTCTTTAGGGATGTTGAATATTGGCCCCCACTCTCTTCTGGCTTGTAGGGTTTCTGCTGAGAGATCCACTGTGAGTCTGATGGGCTTCCCTTTGTGGATAACCCGACCTTTCTCTCTGGCTGCCCTTAGCATTTTTTTCTTCATTTCATCCCTGGTGAATCTGATGATTGTGTGCCTTGAAGTTGCTCTTCTTGAGGAATATCTTTGTGGTGTTCTCTGAATTTCCTGGATTTAAATGTTGGCTTGAATTGCTAGGTTGGGGAATTTCTCCTGGATAATGTCCTAAAGAATGTTTCCAGCTTGGATTAATTCTCCCTGTCACATTCTGGTACACCGATGAAGCATCGATTAGGTCTTTTCACATAATCCCATATTTCTTGGCGGCTTTGTTCATTTCTTTTCACTCTTTTTTCTCTAATCTTGGCTTCTCGTTTATTTCATTGAGTTGATCTTCATTCTCTGATATCCTTTCTTCTGCTTGATTGATTTGGCTATTGAAACTTGTGTATGCTTCACAAAGTTCTCATGCTGTGTTCTTCAGCTCCACCAAGTCGTTTATGTTCTTTTCTAAGCTGGTTATTCTAGTTAGCATTTTGTCTAACATTTTTAAGGTTTTCAGTTTCTGTCCATTGGGTTAGAACATGTTCCTTTAGCTCAGAGAAGTTTGTTATTACCCACCTTATGAATCCAGCTTCTGTCAACTGATCAAACTCATTCTCCATCCAGTTTTGTTCCCTTACTTGTGAGGAGTTATGATCCCTTGGAGGAGAAGAGGCTTTCTGGTTTTTGGTGATTTCATCCTTTTTGCACTGATTTCTTCTCATCTTCATGGATTTATCTACCTGTGGTCTTTGAAGTTGGAAACTTTCTGATGGGATCTCTTAGTGGATGTCCTTTCTGTTTATGTTGAAGCTATTTCTTTCTATTTTTCAGTTTTCCTTTTAACAGTCAGGCCCCTCTGCTGCAGGACTGCTGGAGGTCCATTCCAGACTCTGCTTGCCTAGAAATCACTCTTGGGGCTGCAGAACAGCAAGGATTGCTGCCTATTCCTTCCTCTGGTAGCTTTGTCCCAGAAGGGTACCCACCAGATGGCAGCCAGAGCTCTCCTGTATGAGGTGTATCTTTGGGAATACGGGGGTCAGAAGGCCCCTTGAAGCAGTCTGTCCCTTATCAGAGCTCAAGTGCTGTGCTGTGAGCTCAGTGGTTTCATTCAGAGCTGCTGGGCAGAGACATTTAAGTCTGTTGCAGCAGAACTCACAACCGGCCCTTTGCCCAAGTGTTCTGTCCCAGGAAAGTGGGGCTTTATTTATAAGTCCCTGACATGCAGCTGCCTTTTTTTCAGAGATGACCTGCCCAGCAAGGAGGGAGTCTAGTCACAGTCTGCTTGCAGAGGCATTGCTGAGCTGCCACAGGCTCCGCCCAGCTGCTGTTAAACTTCCTTGCCATTTTGTTTACACAGGTAAGGTTAGAGCTGCCTCAGTAATGGCGGACTGCCTCAGTAATGGTGGACTGCCTCGGTAATGCTGGACACCCTTCCTCTCACTGGGTTGGACTATCCCAGGTTGAGCTCAAACTGCTTGCTGGAGGTGAAACTCTCAAGCCAGTGGGTTTCAGTTTGCTGGTCTCTGTGGGGGTAGGACCCGCTAAGCCAGATTACTTGGTTCCCTGCCTTCAGCCCCCTTTTTTTCAGGGGAATGAGGGGCTCTGTCTCGCAGGCATTCCAGGTGCCAGCTAAAATAGCTGCCCAATTTGTGCTAGAAACCCGCGGCGCCTGCTGAAAAGGCCACCCAGTTCTATGCTGGAAACCTGTGGTACTTGTCAGCCTGGTGGGAATCTCCTGGTCTGTGGGCTGTAAAGATGGTGAGAGAAGTGCAGTATCTGAACCGGAGTGCCAGAGTGGCCAGAAAAGTCCCCAGTGGCCTCCACTGGGTGTTGGGATGGGGGTCCTCTGGGCCATTGCACTTCCCAGGTGAGGTAGCACCCCACCCTGCCTCGGTTTGCCCTCCTTGGGCTATACCCACTGTCCAATCAGTCCCATTGAGATAAACCTTGTACCTCAGTTGGAAATGTGATCACTTGCCTTCTGCATCACTCTTACTGGGAACTGCACTCCACAGCTGTTCCTATTCACCCATCTCTGTGGAAGTCTCCTAGTTGACCAAATATCAAAGAATGTTAGTGGCCAGGCGTGGTGGCTCACACTTGTAATCCCAGCACTTTGGGAGGCCGATGCAGATGAATCAGCTGAAATCAGGAGTTTGAGACCAGCCTGACCAACATGGAGAAACCCCATCTCTACAAAAAATAAAAAAGTTAGCAGGGCAGCGTGGTGCATGCTTGTAATCCCAGCTACTAGGGAGGCTGAGGCAGGAGAATCACTTGAACCTGGGAGGCTCAGGTTGCAGTGAGCCAAGGTCATGCCATTGCACTCCAGCCTGGGCAACAACAGCGAAACTCCATCTCAAACAAACAAATAAAAAAGAATGTTAAATATGCTGAAATGCACTGGAATCAGTTGTAGAAAGTACTCAGATGGATGTGAGATTTCTGACTCTCTTGGTATGAAAATTTCCTTCTCATAAACTTTTGCTACGGTGACAGGTTATATATATCTCCAAACTACATAACGCAATTATATAACCTAAAGTATAGCCCGAGAATTACTAATTCTAAGAACTACCAAATTAGTGATTTTCTTTTGATTTTAGAACTTGAAAGTATGCATTTTTGGTCTGCTATTTTTGTGCCGGATTTATATCTATTTCTAATTAAAGAACAAATAAGGGCACAAAGCAGTTACTAATCATTATCTGCTTGCCATTTTTCTCACAAGATTTCACTCTAATTCAATCAGACTACTACTTAACAACTAGTTATTTTAAGTGGCAAAAGAGGTTTACATAGGCATCACCAATGTTTCCTTTGGATTTTGTTTCCAGAAGGCATCTGAAAACAAATTTCAAAGCAGCTGTACTTGAATTGTAAATTGCTAGTATATTGACTAAATGAAAAATATTATCAGGCAAAATTCTGAAAAGCTTCTGTCTACTCTTTTCTTTCTTTCTTTCTTTCTGTTTCTTTTCCTTCCTTCCTTCCTCCTTTCCTTCCTTCCTTTTGTTTTTCTTTCCCTCTCTCCCTCCCTCCCTTCTTCCCTTCTTTCCTTCCTTCCTCCCTTCCTCCCTCCCTCCCTCCCTTCCTTCCTTCTCTCTCTCTTTCTCTCTTCTTTCTTTCTTTCATCTCTCTCTGTTGCCCAGGCTGGAGTGCATTGGCATGATCTCTGCTCACTGCAACCTCTACCTCCCAGGTTCAAGTGATTCTCCTGCCTCAGCCTCCTGAGTAGCTGGAATTATAGGCATGCACCACCACACCTGGCTAATTTTGTATTTTTAGTAGAGATGGAGTTTCACCATGTTGGTCAGGCTGGTCTCGAACTCGTGACCCCGTGATCCGCCCACCTTGGCCTCCCAAAATGCTGGGATTATAGGCATGAGCCACCACACCCAGTCTACCATTTTCAATATAAAGCATTATATGAACAAAAAATTGTTTGAAGCTTTAAAGAAGTTCCCCATATATATAGAAAGTCACCTTAGTCTCTGGAGTATTGCAAATAACAAACCACATTCTTTGCTGTTGCATGTTAGTCTTTTGGAGCAGTGGTTCTCAAAGCACCATCAGCAGTATCAACCTCACCTGGGATTTTGTTAGAAATGCAAACCCTCCAGGTCCACCTTGTATATACTGAGTCAGATTTCTGTGGGTAGAGTCTAGCAACCTGTGTTAATAAGCCCCACAAGAGGCTCTGCTGCTCATTAGATACTGAGAACCACTTCCTTTTGAGTACAAACTCGAAATGCTTCTTATAGCCCTAGGTTCCTGGTGAAGCTATTTGTAGCATGGAAATAGTAATTTGCTAAGTAGTAATACACTGACCTGAAAAAAGATGCATGTTTTTTAAAAACAATTGTTTTTCTAATCTCTAAAACACATAAAAATCATTCCTCATTGACAACATATTGCCCCTTCTTCAAACACTTCCTCTTCTATTAACTTTTCTTCAAATCTCCCAGCTGGATAGTCTTATTCTGTGTTCTTTGTAAGGTACTAACCCCAAGTAGTATGTTAATAAAAGACATTTTAGTTTGCACAATAGACATGTAAAATTTACTTGATGTGGACATGATTACAGAGTTTGGCTATCTCTTGGGGGAAAGAAACACTGCCCAGATGACAAGACCAAGGTCCAGGTTCTGGATTTTTTGTTGTCTGCTCTTTGCAACGCTCTGATACTTCTAGGTTTCTGTTGTCATACACAGATGCTAGATGAGAAAGAGTTTGCAGGTCTTAGGTAAAGGCTTGGAGGGGACAAGTACAAAATCACTGAGCAAAGCATTCTAAAAAGGAGTCTTGCCTGATGAATCCTCTTACCTCTGTTCCCTTTTGCAAAGCTTAGGAGGCCTTGGAGAAAAGATTATTGTGTTAGTTTGTTAGGGCAGCCATATGAAGTACCACAGACTGGGTGGCTTTGTGAACATGCATTTTCTCACAGTTTTGAAGTGGGAAGTACGAGATCAAGGTATTGGTACTGTTGCTTCTTCTGAGGCCTCTCTCTTTTTCTTATAAATGGCTGTCTTCTCTCTATGACTTCACATGGTGATTTTGTGCCTGTCTCTGCCTATAAGGACAATAATCATATTGGATTAGGTCCTATGGCATAACCTCATTTTACCTTAATTACCTCTTTAAAAGGCTCTATCTCCAAATACAGTCACATTCTGAGGTAGTGGGGATTACAGTTTTAACATATTAATTTTGAAGAGACAAAATTCAGTCCATAACAATTATGCATGGCTGTGACGACTCATTTGTAGATTGAACTTGTTAATGCTTCAGAGTACAAATGGGTTGTAAACTTGTAGGTGAAACCTGGCTGATGTATTCCATCAGATAGAAAGATAGCTCTACCACATTCCAGCTGGGTCCCTAAAGCTACAGATATGCTCCATTACCATCCCCAAATGCCAAAGAATGAATGAGCCATCTAGAAGAAGGCAAACAACCACATTTGCTAAAAGGATAATGTTTCATCCATTAAACAAATGTGATACCTTTTTCTAGTCTGGTATCAATATAGAAGGCATGTGAAAAATGAGTTAGCTGAGAGTTAATTGACTGCGGAGACTATTTTCAGTCTCTCCCTGTATTTTCTGAATTAATATACACAGTGGGTGATTCAGCAAAAGGGTTTAAAAATAAATTCTTTATTGAAAGATCCCACCAATTTGATGTCTTCATAATTCGTGAAGAGTAGACCCATAATAGCTCTATTTTCTATTGAACTTTGAAAATAAAAGATGCCATTAGTTTAAATTAGGCTTGTATGTGGAATAATCAAGTGTATCAGCAAATATAGTTTGACTCAGATGCTGTTTAAGACTGAGAATAAATGCCAGAAAATAACTGGCTATTTCTTTTAAAAAATTAAATATGAAAATTGTATTGACAAGCTAAGGTAAACGTATTTTAAAGAGTTGATAGACAATATATAAATTTATAAAATTCAATTACAATAAGCAAATAGTTACTGTAGAAGAGTGATTCTTTTAAAGCATACTCTTAGAATATAAAGAAAATGTTATTAGGGTCCTGGCTATATTTGTAGAATATATGAGCCCTCAGGATAGTTGGTGAATATGTAGATATGGGGCTGCATATTTATATGCCAAAAAGCATCCTTACATTGCTGTATTGGGGGCTTTTTACCTTAGCTAGGGAAGGTCCACATGGAAAGAATTACAGCATAAAATATGTTTATTTCATTTATTTGTTTCCCCTGAGAAGTTCAAACCCCCAGGGAAGTAGACTGTGGATAGTATTTTATCTCCTCTAGCTGTGGGAAATGAAAGGGTAGAGAAGTGAATTGGATTTGTCTGAAGCTTCCAGAGCCAGCAGGCACATGGGACCAGTGCTCAGGTGTCTATTTCCAGGCATTATTCAGGAATTTGGTCTCATAATTTTCTCTAATATTAGATTTTTGTTTCCACTGGTTGGTGACATAGTTAAAGGAAAACTTTATGAAGCCTTAAGGTCTTAATCTAAACTCTAAGAAGGGAAAGAGTAAGAGGTTATATACATGAAGGAATACTTTTTACTTCAGAAATCTGTATTTTCCTTCAGAGTGTATAAAATCGTGTACTTTTAATCTGTAGAATAGTTTTCATTATGATCTGTTAGTATACTTTGATAAAAACATCATTTCACAGGTATATTACATTTGTGGGTCTTGTGTTTATGGTGGTTTGATCTTTTTAAAAAAAATCTAAACCTTATTTACCTACATCAGTTGTTGACTTTGCAGATCATGGAGAATACAGAACAGTCATGCAGAAAGTATCTGTTTGTCATCCTGAGAGTTTAGACGTGAACTGTAACCAGTGGCCCATTAAGTACCTTCTCTTGTTGTTTAAAGCATATTCTAGCTTTGCAAATTAATTGTTAATGCAGAATCTTGTAACAGAGCCATGGAATGAAATTCCTATTACTCCAGTCATAGCAGAGATTGCGTCAAGTACTCTGAGTTGTGTTTCATTGTTTTGTGATTCTGTGCTATTGGAAAGTTTTGCCTAGAGAGTGTTTAAAAATGAGGAAGTCAAGAAATAACTCAGTTTGCTTTTCTGGATGGTGTGTGTGATTTTCCATTTATAGTAATGGGTAATAATTTCTGAGAAGTAAAATTCATTTTCTTTGTTTATAAAAAAGTTACTTGTCAAAATACTCACAAATGCTTTCCATAAGAAAACATTTGACCTTTTTTATTGCTGTAAAAATGACTACATATACATATTTAATGAAGTAGAGGACATTCTTGTAATATCGATGTAGTAGGACAATATGCATGTCCTTGACTATTGTTGATAGTCCAGTTGTGAGTTGTAATTCACTATAGAACACAGCAATGTTTAATTTCATATTTAAGACAGAGCTAAATTTCAATTTAGAAGGTTCTTATATAAAAGTTTCAGGAACACCTTTAGAAACCAATTAAGAAGGATTTTTGTCTTAAGCGTTTATGTGCCTGGTGTAAGATAGTTACACGTGTTCTAATTTTTTTTCTTTTTCTGATTTTTACTTCTCACATATTGTATTAATGGTGCTTGGTATGGAAAAAAAAAGATGTAGTGGCATTTTCTTTTCTTGTCTCTTATTTTCTACTTTAAGATACATATAATTTTGCAAATATTTATTTACCTTAATAACTCAAACCTAGTAAACATTACAGCTAGTTAATGGGTTTGATTGTAGGTACCATGAATGATTGTCTAGTAAAGAGACGGTTCAGATATGATATTATTTTACTGATTATTTTCCCAACAGAGAAACTCTTGGGATAAAATAGAGCTCCAAAAAGAGTATTTTGGGGGAGATGAGAAAGGGGGTATTGGGAGTTTTTAAAGAGAATAATCTTGTGTGGCAATAGGCATGAGGTAACAGGCATTTTGATAATATGAAACAAACAAAATAGCTTTGAACGGGTGAGTATCTATACAACTAGGTAGAGTGAGAACATAATGAAATCCCTAACATTTAAAACTAGCAATGTAAATCATAAATGTATATTATCTTTTAGCAAATAACTACGCCTTTCAATTTTCTCGGTGGATGATTTTGACAGTCTACTAATGTTTGAAACTCTCAGGACAGAGTGTTTACCCCCTTCTACTTCGAATCATTCTTAGAGAATGCCAAGAGCTGGAGATACTTTTATATAGCTGATAGCAGGGAGAGGATCATTGAAAGAAAAGCTAACATTGAATGAACACTTACTCTGTTGCAGCCACTGTCCTTAGCATATTAGGTAAACCCATTTTACTTTCACAAGGACCCTGTAAAGAAGACAAAATTAACCTAATCTTATATACTTATGAAAATTATTTATATTATAATTATAATATAAATAATTTGTAATATAATATATTACAAAAAATATTTATATCACTACAAATACAAATAATCCACTACAATTAAATAAATATATTTATAACATTATAATAACATTATAGATGATCAAATGATGCAAAGAGAACATACTACTTACTTAGCCAACCAGGTATATATCCATTTGGCTAAATTGGAATCTGAGCCACGGTAGTTTGGTGCCCCAGTATATTATTTTAACTACTATATTACCTTGCTCCTGAAGCCTAATTTAGTGGACTCCCAAAGACATGAAGGTTGATTGAAACAGGAGATTTGATATATTTAGCTTCTCATTTTTACAGATGAAGAAATTGTGTCTTCGTGAAGTTGGGTTAAACTGTGTACAGTTACAACATAGGGTGAGAGTCAAGGCTGGATGCAGACCCTGTTCAGTCTAGCACTTAGGTCCATGCTTTCTTCCATGAATCCTCAGGGTGCATGTTACTATGATCACAATCACATGTGATCCTCTTTTGGCTGCCTGTGACAGGCTGAAAAGTTTATTTTTGGAGCTCAACGCTTTGCTTACATAAAGAAGAACATTCCTAAGTTACAAAGAACTGGTGAAAGGAAATCACTCCGGTGTGAAATGGGAATTCAGAGCTTGTTTCCTTGGTTTATCCATGCTCAATTGTTTGTGCCCCGATATTCATTAGGGTGTTTTAAGTGTCTTCACTGGATTACAATAACATGGGTTTTTTTCCATCTCTCTTTCAGGTATGGAAAAATTGTATCTACAAAGGCAATTCTTGACAAAAACACAAATCAGTGCAAAGGTATGTGTAAGGGCATCTGTACCCTGAAATCTTGCCTCTGCTATCTGATTAATGGCTCTTCCTTTGTAGAAGTCCAGGTACCAGCTGCACAATGATCATAATGCATGGTATATGGCAACCCTCTTTAATGATGCCAATGTTTGATAAGTTGTATTTCTAGTAACATTGCTCGTTAATTTTTTTTGTTAACAAACAAAATGAAAATCACAAATCAGAACAAGTATGAAATTGCTTCAGCATAAAACTGCATTACCTCCTAACAACTATGGGGTATCCGATTTGAATGATCATCAGTGATGCAAATTGATTTCCTATATAAAAATGTGGAACTCTGGGGAAAACTTCCCCATGCAAAACACATTTTAATTTCTCTGTTCTTTAAAGCTTTAGCAACATTGGTTGACTAGGAATAAATTTACTGATGGGCCTATTGTATTAAGCTTCAGCTATAAGCATCTCACGGGATTTCAGACTTGGCATTTTATTAAGACAGGCTTTTTGTTTTCCTGGAAATACTTCTGAAGTCATTTGACTATATCTGTGGCTCGTGTTTCTTCATGCCTGGGATTTCTATATTCTTTTAAAAGTTGCATTAAATTAATTGTGAAATCTGTATGGTCACTCTTGCATGACTCAGTTCTGACTGGAAAATTACAAGAATGCTTCTTGTAACATGTGTTGTTTGTTGCTCCTTTAATCCAGTCTTTGTTGTAACACTGAAATCAAGAAGCATAGTAGAGCCAAGTTCATTGTAAACACTGACCCTATTTTCTATACAAATATAATGTGCACAAGTTTTACGAAAGGGTACTCAGAAACTCCTATATATGTATCCCCTCACCTACTTGTGTAATGGTAGCCAGAGTCAATTCAACGGTTAAAAAAATAAAACATTCCAGGACGTCTGTAAACGGGGAAACGAACTACATATTACAAGACGAAGAATAATATGTTGTGTTTTCTTCCACCTCATAGTTTCAAGTCCTGGTTGAAGAGATACCAATAGAACCAAGAAACTAATTCTAATATCCTTATTAGGATTACTCTATCACCCTAATACAGGTGAGGGTGTAACAGAGGTATCAAAAACCGAATTACCTACAAACTACTGCTAGAGGAGAATACAGAGATTTCTTTTTGGGGAATGAAGTTTATAAAGCTAGGTAGAATGGGTGAGCTTGGGACAGGTGGATGTTTAGGAGAAATAATTTCAGAATGTAATTGAGTAGACCCACGTAGCTGTAATAAAAAAATTGTACCAATGAGGACAGAAAGAAGAAAGGAGTTAACATTTTGTAGGCTTTTAAATGATATCCTGGATATTTTAAATTTTAATTCTGTAAGCAACATAGATCTCTTAATAGTTTTCAAGCGAAGTATGATTCTATAGGTGTTTAGTAAAGTATTTCAGCAAAGGTGCATGAAATTGAATTGTAAAGTGAGAGAGTGGAAGCAAAAAAAATGTGGGTTTTAAAGCAATAGTACCAGAGGGAAGTTAGAAAAAAAATTAACTATTATTATTAGCATAATAGAAAGGGGTTCTCCATGAAAGTTTTTAAAGGTAGAAGTTGGCTATTGTCTGTAAAGGTGAAAAAGAGGAATGTATGAAACAAAGCCTACATGTTGAGTCTTCTGATTGGGAAAGACGCCTGTGCCACTTGCTGAGGCAAAAAGTCCAGAAGCAGCAGTAGCAGGTTTTGGGGAGAAGCTATTAGACACAGTGAGTTGGAGTCTCTGGCATGGCAACCATGTGGAAGATGTCAAAGAGGAAACTGTAATAAAGCCCAGGGCTACAGATGCTGACTGAAGTCAAAGGAGAAGATAAGATTGCCAAAGAATAATGTGTGGAAGAGGAAATGGAGCAGAGTGCAGTAGGGTGGGCAGCTGAGACCTTGGAGAACATATGTGAAGAAAGTTGGGCCGTGACCGAGGGATGTTCTGTCACTCTTGGCCTGCGGGGAGCATGTGGGATGTTAGAAGCATTAGAATGCTAATTCTGTTGCTACTAGATCTGCCCAACCCATTTACAAAGTCTTGGGTCAGGCAGTTAATAATAGTGATCAAACACCAATCAGAAACACAAATACTGCATGCTGAGGATAAGCAAGGCAACGGGAAGCTTGCACAGATAAGCAACACCTTGAAACCTCAATAGATTCTATTACATGACCGATAACTGGAGTGGTCAATATGAAAAGATCCTTCCCTATGCAAAGTTGTGCTCAGTCATGCAGGTATCTGTTGTCACAGTACAATGCTGAAGACCACAGAAGTGTAAATTGCCAACATGCAAAAACTGAACTCTTCTATAATTGTGAAGGTTTGAAGAATGAGGGATGTAACTGAAAATGGGTGGTCAGGGTCTCCATAAGCAAATTATATAGTGGGAGTGTGGGTGCTTATCTGGACAAAGTATACTGTGGGTATCCTGACCTCAACTCCTAATGTCCCTATCCACACTTTTTTGCAACAGCTTATTTAATTTTCTGTTTGTGGAGAGATTCCTAAAATCAATGGAAATAGGACCTGTGTACTACAGAAGACTTACCTCTAAAGTGGGATGTGTGAAGGGTGATACAAGAGTGTTTACTGGAGATACTAGAAGGAAATGTTAGAATTTGCATCTCTCTTTGTTTTTACATCAACTTTTTATGAATGTCATATATTATAATCTTAAAAATAGATATATTTTAAATTATGAAAATATTAGATATGCTGCTTCAAAGTACTTTATTCTCTAGTGATATGAATAATGATCTCACTAATGAGTATGGAAGAAGAAAAGGAGTAAGAGAAGGAAGAAAAAAAGGAAAGAAGAGAGGGAGGGAGGAAAGAAGGGGCTGTGGAACAACCTAGGAAAATCACTTATAGAAAGGCATCTGTAAGAAATTGAACAGCTGTTAGACCGTTTGCCCTGAGGGTAATATGAAGAAGGCAAAGTGATCATGTGACCATTATATGCTTATAAAAGCCTCTTATGAAAACCTCCCGTTGCCTTGCTTATCCTCAGCATGTGGAGTATGCTTAGCAGTGTTGAATGAATCACAACCTTCATCAAGCATATCATGGGAGAGGTGCCCTGTAGGGCAGCAATCATGATAAAAAATATACTACTATCACTTTCCTGTTTTAGAAAAGTATTATTTTAATGATACACTCATATATATTAGAGTATCTCCTTTCAAAAGATAGATCTTGACATAGTTATGAGAAGATATGATTAGAAAGACAGCAATTATGGAAAATCGTGTGTAACTGTTCACGATGACCATGGGAACAAGTTGCGGAGGTTGGGAGAAAGATATGAGATCATGGAAGAGTTCACAGAGCTGATAAGAATGAGTATTGAAACAATCATCTAAACATTTATTGGAATTGCCAAGAAATGAAGCAGGAGTAGTATAAGAAAAAGTGACTAATCCAAAAGGTATCTGTGGAGAAATAACGGGATGGGAAATGATACTAGGGATCTGTAGACCATGATCAAAATGACGACTGGTTGGTAAGAAAATTTGATGATGTGAGATTCTAAATTGGAGATTTTAGGTAGGGGAGAAACCATACTGAGAAAGGAGGAAAGGGGCTTACCACTTACAGGTCCAGTGGGAAGAGGGATGTGGGAGGAAAAAAAACCACAAAAACCTCAAATTTGAGAGGGCTGCAAGGGGAGTCGTGTCCTCAGGGTAAATTAGGTAATGATGGGAAACGTGCAAATCAAAGCAATTTGCAGTGACCGTTCATAACCACTCAAGTAGCAAACATTAGAACATGTTGGCCATCCAATGCTGTTCACTCTGAAACTGGTTCATCCATTCTTCATTGGTACCATGCTAAACTGGTACAGCTCCTTTAAAGTCAGTATGGAAACAGCAATAAAGGGCATACCGTTGAAACTCGTTAGCCTGTTGAGAATATTTATTAAAATATTTTATTTAAACACATTTTTAAAAATTATGTGTCTATGTACAACTCTGAGCACTCTCATTTTCCTTACTGGGAAAAAATATAGGAAGCATCCAAAGTCTAGGTTATGGAGCATATACAACTGTTATGTAGCTGTTAAAATGGTAGTCATAAAAACTAGACTATGCCAAGCCCTAGAAAGATGTTTATTATATGAAGTTAAATCAATATAAAAGGATATAAAATAATGTGCACACTGAATATGGAGCTATGTAAATATTTGAGAGTCAGAATCAGCATGGCCATGACTGCGGGAGAGCCAGGCTGCCTGGTTTGAACACTGCCTCTTCACTTAGTAGCTGTGTGACCTGTGGTAGGTTAGTCAACTGCACTGTGCCTTAGGTTCCCCATCTGTAAGATAATAACAGAACCTCACTCATAGGGTGTTGTGATGATTCACAAAGTTAATACATGCAAAATGTTTGATGATATCTCCTTTTACTTTTGTATAAAATACTGGCAATATCAAGCAATACAAAAATATTTAAGGTAGTGGGATTATGGGTGATATATTATTATTATCTTAACGTTTCTCCAAATCTGTTCTGTTGTATTTTGGGGCAAGAAAAAAAATACAGCTCTTGGAAAAATTAAGCTGGTTTTAATTATGTTTATATGTTGGTCATTCTTTCTATGGAATCTGAGTAACTCATGACTATATGTTTCTTGGATTTTTATAAAATAATGCCAGATGAAAATAGCAAAGAATTAGGAGAGAATGGCATGCTTTGCTTTTTGTATAATAGGCTTGAGTACTTCTTGACCATTGCTTTATTTAGAAAAGATATTACAGGATGTGTGAGGTGGCGTTTTCAAACAAGAGCATGAAGAGTATCAAGACCGTCATCATTAGAGAACACAAATTGGATTTGGTCTTCTCTGTGACACTTGATTTTGAATCATTTCCAACTTTTTCTCCAGGCACAGGGTATACAATTAAATCTAAACATTATGAATGCAAGGATTTGTTTATTTTTATGTTTAAAGATGTGATAGGAATTCAATTCTGCATTAGCTGTTGCACCTACAGCATATTGTGTGCAAGGCAGTCTTTACCAAGGTATGAGAAAGTCCATGAACTTGTCTCTTTAGAAATAAAAAGAAAAGGTCCCGAAATTAACCTGAGGTATTAAACCAGCAGAATCAAATCCTATTTTTAGCATTTAAAAGAAAAGCTTTTATTCTCTCCTGAATCCTACCCACACCCTGTAAGTTAGGGACAGTAGTCAGGCCTAGGTGAGCATACTCACATCTTTATTTCGGAAGGGATTATCAGGAACTCTTTCAACATAACCTCTCCTTTTCAAGATTATTCTTTCTTGAGTGATGGCTACATCAGCTTTCATTCCATGTAATATGACAACATACAACAAAACAGTCACCCTCAAGCCAAAATGACCAGAAATTGCAGAACAAAGAGAACAACAGCTCCAGATGGGGAGTAATGAAAAACAGACCACAGTTCATTCAGATATTTAAACACAAGGACTAAGCAAGGGCTATTGTACAAGTCACGGAGATTTGCAATGTGTTTTTGCTTGTTTGGTTTTTGTTTTCCCCATGAGTTTTCCTCCTGGATCAATGTATTTGCTAATTTAAAAAGTCAGGAAAAATTAAATGAAAGAAGCTGTTGAAAACAAGGTGTAAATCTTAAATGAATTTACTTGTCCCTGCCTTCCTGCTTTTGAAGGTTGGCTTCCCTTTTCTCCCTGCACCTGCCAGCCTCACTGCCGTCATATCCCTAACAGGCTATATGTTTAGAGTAGAGGCAATGAGTAATGGATATTCCATAGAACGTTTCCATGCCTATTAACTATAGGATATGAGAGTAGACAGAGTGTGCCAAACATGCTAGCTCACTCCTGAGGGTTTGAAATACTCTTTTGCCTTTGTTGTCACAGGCTGGTTAAATTATATTTATGGAGCTTACGTTACCTTTGACATTGCATTGAGCCCTTAAAATCAAAGTTGGAGGCAAGTACCCAGAAGTCCTGAAATCATCCATGAAGGATATCGTTCATTCTTTATTAAATCAAATCGGAAATTGTTATTTCTTCTATAAGAGAAATAATTCTGCATATGACACTTATTTTATACAGGGGGTTTAGAGCTCATCTAGATTGTCTCAGAGAAGAGTGTGACTTTGCTACTGGACTGAATTCATTTAGCAGTTCTAGACTCATAATCATGTTATACATTTTAAAAGTATTTCTAGGTGAATAAATATTAGGCCATATGCTTGGATGACTTAGGAATTCATCAGTTTTATTTTGCTTTCTCCTTTATGCACTGACAGGTAATATTTATACATGTGAGGGAAGTACAGATTTTTTTTTTTTTTTGAGACAGAGTCTCCCTCTGTCCCCCAGGCTGGAGTGCAATGGCACGATCTTGGCTCACTGCAACCTCCACCTCCACCAAAGATTCTCCTGCCTCAGCCTCCCGAGTATCTGGGACTACAGGTGCACGCCGCCAAGCCTGATTATTATTATTATTATTATTTTGTATTTTTATTAGAGATGGGGTTTTGCCATGTGGGCCAGGCTGGTTGAACTAATCTCAGGTGATCTGCCCACCTCGGCCTCCCAAAGTGCTGGGATTACAGACATGAGCCACTGTGCCCACCTGGAAGTATAGAATTCTGTGTTGAACCCCCTGAACCTGGAGAGAAGGTGGAATATTAGATTTTGGTATATGTTTAGGTAGAGTCATTACAGGATATGAAGTATCCCTTGCCTGCAGATCAGTTTTAACAAGTGACACTGACATGCACTCGTGGTAAAATTTGTAAGCGGAGCTATTTAACTCTGGCAGATAATAAACATTCCCTGGGCTGGTCTACATGGAAATCAAGCAAGTAAAGGAAGAAACCAATACTATGGAAAGCCTCTGTTCTAGTACCTTTATGTTCTGAAAGCAGCATAAACTAAAATAAATGTTTTTTGAAATTTATGAGTGTGAGGGATTACATTTTGAGAAGAATAAGCACCTCCACCAGGTGGGCTCATAGTCTATTGAGCAAGAAGCTCATGAGAAGCAAAATGGCTTGAAAAACACATTTATTCATTTTCACATAATGGGATTAGCTTCCCCACATCCAAAAAAAAAAAAAAAAACCCACAAAAACAGTTATATTTTAAATTATATTTCTCTTTGGAATATGAAGTGTGTGATGTTTCCCTGACCTTTTTTTTGTGTGTGTGTGTATGTGTGTGAATTTTACTCTAATCTATTCTGGTCTTAAGTTTACCACTAGTCATAGATCATCAGTATATAAACTTAAATATTTGCTTTATTTGATCTTGATATTGGCTTTTGTTTTCATTTTAGAAAAGGTTAGCTTATGTAGGAACTTTGGAACCTTCATTAGTGCATCAAGTTTACTCAGAATTGCTCAGAATTTCCCTGTAGGTACCATTTACATATAATTTTTATCTTGGCCTCTTTTAAGAATATACTAATTTTTTTTGTCTTATGGCAGAGTTTGGAAAGAATATCCACTTTCATGGTAAATGGTCTTTATTTGTTATCTACAATCCAACTAAACCAAAGGCAACACTTCTTCCAAAAATTATCTAAAAAACTTAGTATTTCCAATATCAGGATACTAAATATTAAATATGTTGTTGTTATTTTGTGTTAACTTTAAGAAGTCTTCAACATAAATGTAAAACCAAATCGGTATTTATGCTTTGGAAGTCATACAGCTACATGTTTTTCAGCAGTGTTTTATGGCCATGTATGTACTCAGCATTTGCTTATAGTCACTTAATATGCATATTAGACAAAAGTAATATTATCCGAAAACATGACATATAACATGCAGCATTGCTGTTTTAAACATCAATTTGTATTCAACAGCATTTAGTACTGTAAGTACCTCCCTCATGCTTTTGCACATGCAGAAATGAAACACTTTTATTGGGAAAACATTTTTAAAATAATTGTTGAGGAATATAAAATGGCTTCAAAATAAAATGATAAAGTTATATTACTTTCACCTATAAACTGAATGTTACTTTTACTAATCTGTATTGTCTAACTAAACAGAAACTCTGTCATCCAGGTATTCTATTTGTTTCCTTGCCCCTGTCTTTCACTTTCCTATTTTTAGAATTTGACTCACGTCAGTAAGCATAAAATGCCCTCTCTTCGTATTCTGAGTCTAGTCTATGTCTATTATTGCTTCCAAAAGTCACCTTCTCAAAACATCCTCCAAGAATCTACTCATCCTACCTAAATACCTTTACAAAGCTACCGCCTTTGGGTACCATCTCGGAGCAATACCCCATCCTTTTATGATTAGCTTGTTTCCTTCCTCTAGATCACAAACTCCCTGGGACCCAGATGGGACTTATTGCCAGAGTATTGAGGATGTAGGACAGTTCTGAGTAGTCACTTAGATCTCAGTGCTTTACCTTTGTCTCTGAGACCCTTTGATGTTACATCAATGAAAAGCACAAGCTTGGCCAGGTGTGTGTTCATACCTGGCCTATGCAAACACCAAGCGTACCAAAGACATACAGATGCACATGTTTCCCAGAATTATTCTTTGAAAGTATTCATTCTTAACTCAGGGTATTTATTTTGTTAATATGGAGTTACGCGTTTTGCTGGTTTAAAGGTATTTTTGTTCATTAATGATTTTATTAATATATGGCAAATTATATATACTAGTGAATATTTAAAATGATATAGAAAATATAATGTATAATGTACAAATATGAAATATATGTGTCCATTCAGTTCATTAAAATTTATATAAACTTGTAATACTATGTAAATAAATAACCTTTCTTTTTTATGTGTATGATGGAATCTCACTCTGTTTCCTGGGCTGGAGTGCAGTGGTGCGATCTTGGCTCACTGCAACCTCCATCTCCTGGGTTTGAGCGATTCTCCTGCCTCAGCATCCTGAGTAGCTGGGATTACAGGTGTGCACCACCAAACCTGGAAATTTTCGCATTTTTAATAGAGGTGGGGTTTCACTATGTTGGCCAGGCTGCTCTCGAACTCCTGACCTCATGATCCGCCCACCTCACCTCCCAAAGTGCTAGCATTACCGGTGTGAGCCACTGTACCCGGCCATAAATAAACTTTCAGATAAAAAAATACACAGTTTTTCAAAAATTTTCCAATTCTACACCCATAAATTCTTTAAGTTATAATCTATGTTTTCTTGGGCAAGTCACATAGCATCTCTGAACATCTGTTTTTCAACTGTCAAGTGAGGTTATCTGCACCTATAATGCAAAGGTATTTTCAGAACTACATGGAAACCTGTTTGTTATACGCCTGGCACGTACATCAGGTAAATGTTTCTGTGGCCTTAGACTTGGATTTCTTCTAGGAACCATCTTGTTTAGAGCTTCTATGCATCTTATATAATTTAATGCCACCCTGAGTAAATTTTAAGTGTAAGACAATGTGTGTTTTATGAATTGACAAGTGTTTACTGAGATTAGCTTTGTTTAAAGCAAAAAGTATAAGTACTTAAAGGATGTCTCTTTCATACCTTTTAGTGTTGGCTATATGATAGCCCTTGGGATTTTTTAG
The DNA here is from genome assembly GCF_009761245.1 of Sapajus apella. Classification (NCBI taxonomy): domain Eukaryota; kingdom Metazoa; phylum Chordata; class Mammalia; order Primates; family Cebidae; genus Sapajus; species Sapajus apella. The sequence goes on from NW_022436944.1 coordinate 49,311,413, forward strand.
GGCCTATAAACCTTATATGTTTTAGATAAAGCACATTTTTGTCACAGTGACAGGCGATGGAATTCATTCTAGTTGAGTTGTATAGTTCTGGGGGGAAAAAGGCTTCTTCACTCCTTTGTTGTGTTGTTCAATCTGTAATATTGTTTTACAAGTTTAAAAGTAAAAAGGAAGGAAAAGCCTAAAGATTCTTGACTCTTAGTTTTTTAAACTATGGAAAAGGCATCTGATTTTAAAGGCATGGTGAATCGTCATTTGCTTTGATGCTCGCCATTGTTCTTATTAATTTATTGGTTAATCATTTTGATACTAAATAACTATTCTTTTTCCTCCCTTTTGTAAAGAAAGGAGAACTCTGGGGAAAAGAAAAAGAAAAACTTATGTACATAGCTGAAAAACAAACAAAACCCCTTCAAAAACCTAAATTGAGTTTGAAAGATGAACACACCATTTGTTACGTTTCTTCAAAGGACTATAACTGAGCCCAAATGCCTGTTTATCTATAAAATATTGGCAATATAAGTACTCTAATATGATGATTTTAGAAACAGATATGATTTTCTCCCTGAGTTGTAGAATAAGAGAAAATTACAAGGTTTTCATTTAATATCTACTTCTTTTAAGAAAAAGGTAGTTCATTTTCTCTGCTAGGCATGCAGATAGACCTGTTGGTCATTCAGCTGACATCAGCCATGAATTAGAAGAAATCCGTATTTATGAAGCAAATTTGGAACACTTTTTCTGTGCCACTTTTAAAGACACAATTTCTTTCGATAAACAACAGGAAGCATAAGTTATAGATATCATGGCCGTTCACATTCTCAGGGCTGGTCCACAATGCAGAGAGCAGGAACTGAAGCATGATTTTAGGGAAGCAGGTGTCAAAAAACACACTGGACCTTGGGCTTAAGGCTGATGGGAAAAATAACCATTTTGAGATATACTGAATGAAATCATGTGGTGAAATTCCATGGGAAATATAAAGCACCTTGGAATTCCTGTCTTTGGGATGCTTGCTACAATAGATAAACCAAAAACTGTAGCTTTTAGGGAATAAGAAGAATTTTTTTCTCAAAAAGAAAAATTATATAAGGTAGAATTTGTAGGTTCATTAAAAAAATGGTATTAAGACACTGTGGCTTAAAATTTTCTCTGTTTTTCCATATATTTTTTGAATGACAAGGGTTTCAAGGTCAGAAAATTCCCAATTTCACATGTAAGTTATAAAAATATTATTGATAGTACTATATCTTTTTATAGGGATGCAGATGATAAAATTGAGAATGATTTGACAAGAGGAAAACTTAACAAGTCAAAGATTCTCATATAAAATGTAGAAATTGTCTCAATCTACCTCAATTTCTGGCCATTAGTTTGAACCAATTAAGAATAACTCCAAGTAAAATATGAATATATATAATTTTATTATATATAATGTTAATATATTATATATATGTAGTCATGTGTAACATAATGATGTTTTGGTCATTGACAAGACTCATATATGACAGTCGTCCCATAGGATTATTATACGATATTTTTTACTGTACTGTACCTTTTCTGTGTTTAGATATACAAATACTTCTCATTGTGTTGCCATTGCCTACAATCAGTATTGCAACATGTAGTACAGGCTTGTAGCCTAGGAGTAACATGCCATACCATGTAGCCTAGGTGTATAGCAGGCTATACTATCTACATTTCTGTAAGTACACTCTGTGATGCTTATACAATGATGAAATCACATAAGGATACATTTCTCAGAATGTATTCCCATTGTTAAGTGATGCATGACTGTATATAATTACATGTGTAGGTCAGTACATCTGTGTGTGTGTGTGTGTGTGTGTGTGTGTGTGTGTGTGTGTAGTGACAAAACATTTATTGAGGTATTTTTATTCAAAGGGAGTTTAAAAATTGTTATATAAAGATTTACCTAAAGGTTAGTTTTAGTTAAATAAAATGTAAAAAGGAATCTTGAAATGAAATCCCCATAGTTCATCGTAATTAAGCATCTGCTATATTACATAAACCAAAAAGTCCTGGGGAAGTTGTTCTGCCTTAGGTTGTCAGGTTCTTTGCGGTTGTCTGCTGTTGTGAGAAATAATCTAAGTAATAATGCATTAAAACTGCATACACAATTATCTAATAAAAGCTTGTACAACCATTGATAATATATGTATATGTTTGAAATCTCCGTAAATGTTTAACATGTCCACTTTGTATTTGCCGCATATTGTATCTTATTAATATGGGCTATTAATACAACTGAGTACATTGGTTACAGTGTCTAGTTCAGCCTATATTTCCACTCTCTGTGTCCTTCAGAAGTTACTAGAGCCAACCCTTTGCCTCTGTTTACTGTTGCAGAAATTTTTAAATATTCATATAAAATATATCTTTCCAGATAAGATGGTTCCAGTTGAGAAGTGACCTTCTGTAGACAATAGAAAGACAGTATGGCACATAAGTTCGTGAAAAGATCCAACACTGTTGCAAACCAGAGGTTAATCTATTCGTTTTAGGAGGGAGACTTATGGTGCCTCTGTTAACCGCAAGCATTTGTTGCATCAAGGGTCAGCCCTATTCTCATTACCATTTACCAACATTTCTGTCTTTTGTTTCCTGTCTGAGTTTACTTATGTATAGAAGCTGTAAACTCTTCAGGCTATTTCCCATCAGCCTATCAACCAACCAATCATTCAGTGGATTAAATAAAACAGACCAAAGGACCAATACCCAAACTCAAAACAAACATAAAAATACTCAAAAAAAGAGGGCAAAGTACATCTTAAGGGGAGGGATCATGAATGGTGTCTTTGGTTTGTTTGCCCCGGAGAGAAGCCCTACTTAACAGTGAGCAAAAAAATGTCTAAATGATGAGCTGTGGAGTCCTCAGAAAAATGGTTAGCAGTAGTTATGGTGTCAGAGATATAGCTATACTAATATACTCTGCAGCTTAGTCCCCACGAGCATACTGAGTCTGGAAGTCTCTTAGAATGTTCCTGTAATTCATCAGAAGGACAAATTTGTCTAGTGAAGGAATTTTGTTTGGCTACAATACAGTTAAAAGCATTTAAATGAGAATGCCTTTTAGTGGAGCCTAGACTATCCTTTATTTTCTTAAAACTAGACCACTTCCCTCATTTGTATACCTGGTTGGCCATTGAAAGCATGTGTACCTCTTCAACTTTCAATAGCCTATGCTATTGTTGAATGGACATCAAGTAACTAACAGAATTATTATTATTCCCGTTTTACTCATGAGGAAACAAACCAGGAGATGCTATGAAATGTGTCAAACATCAAATAGTCATTTAAACCTAAGTCTGTCTAACTCCCAAAACATAGGTCTCTCCACTATTTCTCTCTTTCTCCTATAAAATAATCCCCGTAAGTAAGACTAGAAGTAAATGATCCTGGATGTTTTTAACAACAGTCAGACACAAGCACAGTGTTTTGAGTTCATATAAAGGCAGACAGTTTGATAGAAACATGTAGTAGCTCTTATTCACCCACTTCCATCCCACTATAAACAGTATTGATCAGAGGTTCTAGTTCTGTCTCTTAATATAGATATAAAAATTATGGAGATTGCACTCTGAAAGCACACATTCATTTTGAAAATATTTTGATCATTTTGTTCCATTTAGAGTCATTTTCCTTTTTTATATTTTGAGAACGGTTTTCTGCTAACTTCAATTTTGCACTTAATGTTGGCAAATGTCTAGCTTTCTATCCAGGTTAACTTTAAAGTGAGCAGCAGTTAAATAAATTTTAAGTGGGAAAATGGCCTCAGAATTATTGTGGTAGAAAGACAAGGTGCAGCTGATACTTTCTGTTATTCTCAGGACTCAGAACGAGCCATGTGCTTCTTTAAAGGGCCTATGTGGTAGTTTCACAACAAATGCTCTCTTTCACGTTACTTAAGTTCTGTTTGGCTTGCCTCCCATATTTGCTCAGTGGGATAAGGTTAAGACCTCTGAAGAGGCCACTCTATTCCAATTACTTACCCAGCCTCTTTTCTTTTCTTCAAATAGCTTGCATGTAGTTGTGGAGCATGCTTGGGGGTCATTATCTTCTTGATGGATGAACCCAGAGATAAACAATCATTTTCTATTTGAATTCTAAAGGTATCATAAAGTTTAATCCAAGACTTTTATGTTTTGAATTCACCCAGGCACCAGTTCTTACAGCAAAACATCCAAATGCCTTCTAGGGCCAATTATTTCTTTTGAAATCTGGTTTTTCTCAAAAAGTTCTTCCCCATCCATACAGTTTCCTATTGTCTCATGTTGCCCTCCAGTCTCTGATTCTTACTGAAATTTACCTCATCTTTCATTCCCTTCTGTCCTTTATGGAAATGTTAAGCATCTGTGCCCAGTTTTTTTTCAGCGGCTATATTCAAGCACATGGTTTATTTCCTCGTACTCACTGTAGATTCCCCTGTCCAAGTTTGAGTCTGAATTTTTACAGTGTTTAGATTCTAACTGCATTTCTTTTTTGCCTAGTTCCTGAGTTATCTTTCTCAGGCCTGACATTCTACTTCCAGGCACCCATCTTAATATAACTAGATCCTGCTTTGGGAACGATGAGGAGGATTATCGTACTTCTCCAGCACCATTGTCTGTGTTAATTTTGCTGATAGGATTTTTATAGGATGCAGCATAACAGCAAGGCAGTCATTTCATATTTGTAACCAAAATCAGATAAATCTCAGGTAGACGGCAGATGTATTTTTTCCTGTTTCTTTGAAACTGAAGATCGTTTGCAATAGGTAGGTATGAAGTACCTCTGTGGTGGCAAAAATAACATCCTAGGTGGCATGGCATCCTTGTTCCTCCATGGAAACCACAGTTAGCTTTGACATTACCAGAATTTTTGAATTTTTTGGAGAAGCTATGGGGAAAAAATGTAAAGGCTTTCTCATCTGAATTTAACTCGAGTTAAAGCATTACCTGAAGCTCTGTGTGGTCTCGTTTGGACTTTGTTCTCTAAACAGTTTGTAGATGATTGTGTTCAGAATTCCCAGCCCTCATTAGCTAATGGCACACATGTGGAAACACAGAGAGGCTATGACCTTCAGGTCTACTCCAGAAATACAAACTTGGTCTCTAAAGTTTAGAGAGGAAATGCTTCCCTCTCACTAGCCGGGATCTGGGACTGATGTTTTGCCCAGGTCACACACATGTCTGAGCTGTTCCAATTAGCAGGGGAAAAAAATGACCTCTTGGGTAATTTGTGCGTCATGAAGACTTGGCTCTGTCTTGGTCCAGGGAGCAGCAGCTCATTTAAAGTGCACAGGCCCTTATGAGTTTTAGGGTGCCAGAAAACATGAACCCAAATAAAGCGAAAATTTGTGATGATTTGTCTGCAAGAAGGCAACCATAAAAATAATTTAAGACTGAGCATGCTTCTTGCCTTTTTTTCTCTCTGATTATTTATTTATAGATTTTTAATTGGCAAATTAAATTTTTTTAAAGAAAGGATCTGAATGTAGATTCCACATCTTGGATATTATGAATAATTACTACTATGAACAAGCAAGTGTAGATATCTCTTTGATATACTGATTTTATTCCCTTCAAACGTGTACCCAGTAGTGGGATTGGTGGATGATATGGTAGTTCTAGTTTTAATTTTTTTTAGAAACCTGTATACTGTTTTCTATAATGGCCATATTAATTTACATTCCCACCAAGAGTGTGCAAAGATTCCGTTTTCTTCACATCCTCGTCAACATTTATCTTGCCTCTTTTTCCTAATAGGCATTCTAACAGGTGTGAGTTGATAGCTCATTGTGGTTTTAATTTGTGTTTCTCTGATGACTAGTCAGAGTGAGCAAGTTTTCATATACCTGTTGACTCTTTGTATGTCTTCTTTTGAGAAATATTGATTCAGGTCTTTAGCCTATTTTAAAAATTAGGATACTAAGTTGGTATATGTTAACTCCTTATTAGATGTATGATTTGCAAATATTTCCTCCCATTTCAGACGTATGTTTTGTCTTCACTCTGTTGATTGTTTTATTGGCTGTGTTTTTTAGTTTGATGTAGTTCCATTTATCTATTTTCACTTTTGTTTCCTGTGCTTTTAGTGTAATATCCAATAAATAAGTGACCAGACTGATATCATGGAGCTTTTTGGCTATGTTTTCTTCTAGTAGTTTTATAGTTTCACGCCTTATATTTACATGTTTAATCTGTTTTGAGTTGATTTTTGTATATATAGAGTGAGATAAAGGTCTAATTGTACTCTATTGCTTGTGAACATCTAGTGGTCCCAACAATATTTATTGAATAGACTGTCCTTTTGCTATCCTGTGTTCTCAACACCTTTGTCAAAAATCAATTAACTGTAATCATATGGATTTGTTTCTGGGATCTCTATTCTGTTCCACTGATCTATGTGTCCATTTTTATGCCAGTACCATACTATCTTTATTATTATAGCTTTGTAGTGTATTTTGAAGTCATGTTGTGATGCCTTCACTCTTTTTTTATTTATTAATTTATTTTTTTCTTTACTCAAGATAGCTTTGGCTGTTTGAGGAATACTGTGGTTCCATATGAATTAATTTTTTTTTCTATTTCTGTGAAAAATGTTATTGGAATTTTTATATCAATTACATTTAATCTGTAAATTGCTTTGGGTAGTATGGACATTTTAATATTATTTGTTTAATCAATGAACATGAGACATTTCCAATTTTTGGGTATTCTTCAATTTATTTATCAATTTTGGATAGTTTTTAATGTACAGGTTTTCCATCTCCTTGGTTAAATTTAATTTTAAGTATTTTATGGTTTTGTAGATATGGTAAATGATTTTTAAAGTTTCATTTTTGGCTTTCATTGTTAAGTGTACAGAAACACTACTAAATTGTATGTTGACTTTTTATCTAGCAATTTGGCTGACTTTGTTTATTAGTTCCAACAGTTTTTTAGTGGAATTTTTTTGGGCACACTATAGGTAAAATCATGTTACTTGCAACAAGGATAATTAAATTCTTCCTTTGCAATTTGAATGCCCGTTATTTCTTTTCCTTGCTTAATTGTTCTTTCTAGGACTTCCAGTAATATGTTCAATAGAAGTGGTAAGAGTGGGCATCCTTGTCTTGTTCACAATCTTAGAAAAAGAAAGTTCTCTACTTTCCTTCATTGAATAAGATATTAGCTATGGCCCATCATATGTGGCCTTTAAGGTATTGAGATACATTCCTTTTATACCTAATTTGCTAAGATTTTTCTATCATGAAAGGGGATTGGATTTTGTCAAATACTTTTTCTGCACCTATTGAGATTATCATATGGTTTTTGTCCTTCATTCTGTTAAGGTGATTTATCACATTTACAGAGTTGTGTATGTTAAACCACCTTTGCATCACTGGAATAAATTCCACTTGAAAATGATGAATGCTTTTTTTAATGTGCTGTTAAATATGGCTTGCTACTATTTTGTTGCGGTTATTTACATCTCTGTTCATCAAGGATATTGACATGTAATTTTCTTTTCTTGCAGTGTTCCTGTCTGGCTTTTATGGCAGGAAAATGCTGGCCCTATAAATATATTTAAAAGTGTTCCCTCTGTTGCATTTTTTGGGGGAATGTTTTTTGAAAAGTATTGATATTGGTTCTTCTTTAAATGTTTGGTAACAGTGAAGTTATCAGTTTTCTTTCATGGGAGAAATGTTATTACTATTTCAATCTCCTTGTTATTGGTCTGTTCAGATTTTCCGTTTCTTCATGGTTTAGTGTTGGTTTTTATGTTTTAGTTTTATGTATCTAAGAATTTATCCCTTTCTTCTAGGTTATCCAATTTGTTGGTATATAATTGTTCATAGTAGTCTCTTATGATCCTTTGTATTTCTTTGGTATCAGCTGCAATGTCTCTTCTTTCATTTCTGGTGTTCTTTGAGTCTTCTTTTTTTCTTTGTCTAGCTAAAGGTTTGTCAGTTTTGTTTATTTTTCAAAAAGAAAAACTCTTGGTTTTGTTGACCTTTTCTATTGTTTTTCTAGTTTCTATTTCACTTATTTCTGCTCTGATCTTTATTTTTTTCTTTATTCTCGTAACTTGGGGCTTAATTTGTTCTTTTTCTGTTTTTTTTTTTCTGGTTCCTTGAAGTTTAACATTGGGATACCTCTTTTCTCTCAGCTGTATTAAAAAAAAAATTGAGGTTCTTTTATGACCTAATTTCAAGAGTCGATAAACTTTCCATATTCTTTAGGTAAATAAACTAGGTTATTTAATTTTTTTCTTAAGAAATAATATTTTAGGCATAGAAAAGCCTGACTGTAACTTTTGCTTTGTATCTCTGAAAATTTGGAAAGAACCTAAATGTACAAAAATAGAAATGGCTAAACTCTGGCTAAAACAATGAAGTATTTTACAATTATTTAAAGGAATAATTGTTAAGACTCTGAGGCAGCATGGAGACCTAGCTATAGTATGGTGTTAATGGCAAAAAATAATAATAATAATAAAGACACAATTCTATGTATGCTTTACTAATAACTAGGTCAAAATATGATGTACTATGTGCTTCCAAAAATGATTTTGCTTGATATGTACAATTATCCGTTGACATGTCTGTCTCCTCTACACTGTGACTTCTTCAAGGAAGGGAACATATTTTGCCACATCCGCAAAAACAAGATCTAGCACATAATATGAGCTAATAAATATTTCTCAATTAAGCCATGAAAAGGTAGCAAAACATGTATATATGTGTGTATGTGTGTGTGTGTGTGTGTGTGTGTGTGTGTGTATAAAATTGTATCTATGATCTGACCACAATTCTCTAAAAATAATTCATTCAGAAGGCAAAGGTCTGAAAGCTATTGTATAGCACTGATGATAAGGTTTTTTGTGTGGTGAGATATTGATTTTTAAATGTTCATTGTATGTTTTAAAAATTGTCTTACCTGTAATAGAAAACAACAATGATGACTACAGTAGTATTAGCACAATTTAGCAATATTGAGATGCCAGAAAAACTCATTTATTCACTAATAAGAAAATTAAAGATTCATATTGTTATTAAAATTCAATCATATGTATAAATTTTTGAATCTCTTCTTTTTTTTTTTAATAAACTATTTTTCTTTTTTTTTTTTTTAAAGATGGGGTTTCTCCATGATGGCCAGGCTGGTCTTGAACTCCTGACCTCAGGTGATTCACCCACCTCGGCCTCCCAAAGTGCTAGGATTACATGCGTGAGCCACTGCACCCGGCCTGAATCTCCGTTATTTGAGATGACATGTCAAAAAGATAAACTTCTAACTACTAATATATAAGGCCTCTCATCATCTGGCTTTTTCTCTGCTAACACCAGGAATAGTGTACATTTGTATAATATAACGTATTTACAACTCTTGAGTGTAGGGAGTATTACTATTCTACTCCATGTGAATGGCATCTCTAGAATTATACAAGGAGCAACCTATGTGGCCGTAATAATGGCCCTGGTCAATTCTTATCTCTTACCACACAGGCAACCATAACTATTTATATGCCATATGCAAAAATACTTTGGTGGCTCTTCTCTTTGTCTGTAATGTAACAAGCACCCCATGTTTACTATTAATGACTAGTATATATTAAGCATTTTCTATGTACAGAAATTATTCTAAGAGTTTTACATATATTATTACAGTTTTTTCAAATTGATATAAATATTGTCTTCATTTTCTGCATGCAAGAGACAAGAAACTTGTTCAGATTGCAGAACATGAAATAGCAGCTTTGGATATAAACTCAGGTCTTCTTTGTGTTAAAGCCTGAACACTTAACGTCTCACATGTCATCCCCCTTTTATGCTGCCTGTGTGCTCTTCCTTGTCTTGCGTGACTCAGCCGATAATTTCCTCGAAGCTTTCCCTGTGCCTTCCACCCTAGCCCAAGTTACCTTACATATTCTTCCTCTATATCCCTTAATACAACTCTGTTCTCCCAAAAGTATACCCAGAATTTATCAAACTGTATATAATGAGTGATTTTTCTTTTTCCATATGCCACTTAAACTATGGGCTTATCAAGAGTGAGAATTGCACACCAATTCAGAACAACAAAGGACTGTATTGTATTCATTTCTTGTTCACTTGTGCTTAGCACAGGCTTTACATATGTGCTTATCACAGGCTTTACATAGGAAGTAGTTATCCAACGCATGCCTAAATAAAATAATGAATGGCTTAACCACATCTCAGATTATCAGTTCATGGATATAGCATCAAAAAATGATCATGAGTGTGATTTTGGTTGCGATTAGAAACTGGGATAAAATTGCAGCTATTTATCACAGAGATGGAGTAAGCATAATTTCTGGTTAAGTACCTGTGGACTCCATACTGTTGCAGATACACTGTCTTCTTTGAACAATGCTTTAATCACAACATCTGGCTACTTAAAACCTGTATGTGACTTGTTATTTCATTCTTTATTAAGTCTGAATTCCTCAGTATAGATTTTAAAAGCGCTCATATCATGGATCAATCCACGGTGATTTTCTTTGTGTTCTAATATGTGCCTTTGACACTAACAAGACCAGTCACTTGACTTTCCCACTGTGCTATACTTATACCACCATTCAGTCTTTAGTCAGCTTACACTCCCTCTTCAGAATTATTCTTCTTCCATTCTAAACCTGACTTAGATTATTAGGCAAGTTCAAATTCTACTTTATAGGGCGTCTACTTCAGCTCTTGGTAAAGCCCCTTTTCTATGAACCCTTATTGCCTACGTCAAATAATTTACCACATAATACAATTGAGTATCCCTTTTCTGAAATTCTTGAGACCAGAGTGTTTTAGGTTTCAGATTTTTTTCATATCGTGGAATATTTGCATTGTACTTCAGCATCTCAAATCCAAGAATTAAAAACCCAAAATGCTCCAATAAGCATTTTTTGGAGAGTGAATTTTGAGCCTCATATAAGCAACTCAAAACATTTTAAATTTTAGAACATTTTGGATTTCAGATTTTTGGATTAGGGATGCTCCACTTGTAATTTTATTGACTATTTGCAGCATTGCTTTAGTTATGTTATCATTTTTTTTGCTGTAAAAATATTAACAGATGCCATGCATTTCTGTTGTTTAAAATTATAATTTATTGTGTGACCACTTTGTGCTAAAATCTCTTCTGCATGTTTTACAAATATTTAATTATAAAAAGATTCGAGTTTTCCTTTTAACAACAAAGGAGGAAATCTTTCAACAGATACCATGAGAGTTGATTAAAATTAAAAAGCTCATTTTTTAAACCAAATACCTAAAAGTAAGTTTGATTTTCAAATTTAACAGTGATTCTAATAAAGTATATGAACAGGTGACAGCATAAAACTAGTTCTGTGTGTGGGTGTTTTGTATCACTTTAATATTCAGTATATAGCATATGTGGAGAGCTGTTTTTGCTTTCCCTTGATAGTTGCTGATGCCTCTGTGAGTCACGATGTTTGGTCTACTGATTCTAACTCACGTCAAAAGACTTCAACTTTATATGTATCCCAACGCTGCCAGTGTCTGCTGTTGGTAATAAAAGGGAGCCAGGCAAAAGAGTTTGAACCAGTTAGCACAAAACATTAAAATTATGGACCCCACTCATAGGATCATCATACATGAAGAATAATGACTTTGTTCCCTTTATTTGAAGAATATGACTCAACTACTTCACCATTCATAAGAATAATAACAAAATGGGATTTTCACATTATGGCTTTAAAGCTGAAGGATCCAATTGTGTCTTGGGAAAAAATGAAAGCACATGTGTCACAAGACTAACTGAAAACAGAAATTTCATTTCTGTTCATATTCAGAGTCACTTTGCTAACACTGTGCTCCTGGGTTTGGAATTCCTTGGGGAGAAAAAGTTGGAAAGTAAAAGGCAAGCTTTCCCAGTAACATTTGGTTTAAATTTGCATGCAATTAAAATTCTTATGTTATGGTACTAATATTTTTTCTCTTTTCTGGTTTCAGAAACACTAGATGTTTCTCACACATTTAGTGAAAGCCTCCCCTTTTTAAATAATTTCTGCTCTTCATTCAGATTTACTAAAGATAACAGTCAAGAGAAAGAAAAAATGGGAAGGTCTACACAATGAAAAGGTAGTCTTCCTTATCTTTCATCAGGTAGTCAGGATTATTTACCAAGTAGAGGACTGCTCTGTCATCTTTATATTAAGCTAGTTAGTAAATAAAATATCACAGATTTCTAAGTGTTGGATATAGACATCTGTAAAAGGTTTATAAAAAAGTAATTTATTATTTAGCTGCAGCATGCGGTAAGTGCGATGAACAAATTCTGATTCACCTGGCATTACAGTTGGAACTAAAGTATTATTTAGAGACTATAAATATTGCATGAATCCTTCTTTAATAATTAAGATTTATAAGTATTCACAAGTATTCCTGGAATAAGTAATTTAAAAAGTCTTAAAACTTTAAGATTTGATATCAAGATACAAATGTAATTCTATTTATTTACTTTTTCCATTTGACATTTGATCCAGCCTACTTTATGGCTTTCTTTTCATCAAGAAACTGACCCAAAGACTTGAGAATTACCACTAAGGACTTTTCAGCGACTATAAAAACAAAACAAACCAAACCAAACCAAACAAAAAGCAGCGGTGGTAGAGCTTTAATACTTCCTATTCCTTGTAGATCAGCCTGGGACAAAGGCTGTCTAATATTTCAAATTCTGTGGCACGTGAATAATACTGTATGCACTGGGCTTCCAACCTTGGCATTTAGAATGCATATATACGAGCAGAGGAAAATTCCAACAATCTATCCTTTCTTTATAATCTTGCAGCAGTTCCAAAAATCCTTAGCTGGAGGATATATTTGGAAAGCACTGCTTGTCTGCTTCAGGTAACCATTCCAGAGCTCTTAGGTTCCACTTGAGAGGTAACTAGCTATTACCATTTGTGCTGTGTGTCATAAATGGGCCCTATTATTTTTAGCAAGACCCCTTAGCAGCAATTCCAAAGGAGTGGCTAGAGATTTGATTATATAGGTCTCTCTCCTGAACACATCCTTTTGCATTTGACATTTACACTGGTTGCAGATTTTTATGTAACTCGTTAGAGAGCAGTCGGAACCTTAGAAAGGTGTTAGTCTTCCTAGAACCCTCTGGCAAGGGAAAGTCTTTTATTGGACTTAAATGTTTTGAGTTGAAAACTGCACTTGTCTGATTGGAAAACGTTTCAGGGAACAGATTTTGTTATTTTTCTAAGCTAGGCTGCAGGAATTGAGCTGAAGATATCACTGACCAAAAGGAATTTTTTTTTGCTCAAAAAGCTGAGAACCAAAGGAAATGACTCCAGTGTTTAAAATCCTTTTTTTTCCCTCTGTGAACGATATCTCTGCAACTGAGATGAACCATTCCAACTGGCCCCCACCCAGACTTTATGGGAACTGAGATTAGGAAGTTGTATGGTCAAAATAGTCATGGTACAAATTGCTTTCAGTTTAAAAACCTCAAAGTTCTTGACGAAGCCATGATTTCTTGCCACATTTTATTTTTTCACGAGTGGCTGATCTGTCATTCATTAATTACCCTACCAGGATTCTTCAACTGTTTTAGAACCGTCTATAATTTTTTTTTAATTTCATTTGGGAGGAGGATGCAGAGTTTGTGAGAAAAATATGTAGGGTGGCTGTAAAATTTCTATTTGTCAGACACCACATATATTGCCCATTTCTGTTGACTTCCATTTGAAATAAAATATTGCTGGGCCACAGTCAAGCTTATAAAAATGTGTTCCTTTCCTTTTCTAATTTCATTCTTTACTTTCCTTCTTGCCTAGCTTTTCCATAGCTGAGATGAATAAAATGTTGGATGTGGTCTCAAAATTCAACACTCCTAACTTCCTTTGATACAATCATGCCCTGGGGAAAGAGAACGATATCCATCACTCTCTAAAGCATTCTCTGCCCTTGGCTTCTCTGCCCAGGCTGGAGAATCTTATTAATCTTTCTATTTCTGGTGCCTAACATAGTGCCTGGCATGTTTGAAGGCACTGATATATATTTAAAAGGTGAAGTAGACTAGAATAGGTAGCATATAATAGATGGGTGAAACACAGAGTATGTAAGGAAGGGATTTATTACACACTTTAAAAAATCAGGGACCGTTGTCTGAATTAAACATTTTCGAGTATGTAGCAATGACACATTTCTCCATTCTTCTAAAATCTTTAGTATTTCCCTATGTTCACCTCATGGGAATTAATGTGGCAGAATGCTCTCTCACCGTGTTTGGCAACCTAAAGCTACTTAGACTTCCTTAGAGGTAGCTGCTCCTCTGTCCTCCATCTTTTGCCAAGAATTATTTGGATTTGATGGGGATTGGTAATAGTTCTCTCATTTAACATCTGCAACACATATTAAAATCAACTTTAGTAACCTAACATTTAGCACTGAATGGGATTTACACACACTAGTTGCTCAGTCTAATGTGATTGGATTCAACATTTGTCAAGCATATATTTTTTGAAAAACATTGTGATTGTCACTGAGGATAAGAGAAAGGAAACAGTTTATCCCCAAATGCTCACAGGGAGGAGAGTTAGGTGCACCCTCTCTCTCTCTCTCTCTCTCTCTCTCTCTATATATATATATATATATATAT
>NW_022436944.1:49326052-49339242 GCF_009761245.1 Sapajus apella
TCTCTCTCTCTCTCTCTATATATATATATATATATATATATATATATATTTATATATATATATATATACACACACACACACACACATATATATACATACACATATATATTAGTATAATAGCCTTATTATATAATAAGTATACTATATAATATATATATATTTTATATATATATTATGTAAGTATACTAGCCAAAAATAATATCTAGTGGGAAATGAGTATTTTATGTATGTCAGATCTTCTTCTAATAACTTCAGATGTCTTATTTAATCCTACAGAGACCTTCGAGGTAGCTGTTAACGTTATTGGCATTTCACAGACGAGGGTATGGAGGCACTGTGTTCAAGATCAATCAGCCTCCAAAGTCATAGAGCCTGAGTCCAGGAAGTTCGAAAATATATGCTCTTAACTATTATGCTCTTAGAAAGAATGAGGAAGTGCTCGAATCGACCTTAAGTTTGGAAAAGGCCTAGATGAAAGCTGCAGGAAGAAGGTGATATTTGAGCTTCACTCTGGAAAATTAATGAAAGTTTATCTAGCAGAGATGGCAGGAAAAGATTTACCTGGAAGAGAGGAAAGAGCATGGAAATGGTAGAAAAAGTTGTTGGAGTGCATGACAGTTTCTGATGTCTTAAAAGTACAATGCTTGCATAAGGAAACAGTAAGTGATGTAATCTGAATGCAAGCTCAGGTCTTATGATGAATGGTCTTGCATCAAGGCTAGAGTAAAGAGCTTGTTATAAAGGCAATGGAAGCCAAGGAGCGGTTTATAGGCAGAGGAAATAATACGGCCAGAGTAATATTTTGAAAAGTCGATTCTGGCAAAGAATTTGGAATGACAAAGGAAGAAGAAAGCTAGATGCAGGAAGACAGGCTGGGAGGATGTATCCTTTCTTTTGCATTCATGAGCTGGTAATAGAAAGAATGACTAAACACAGACTTAAACTATTTTTTCACACCTTATAGGAAGGAACTGAAGTAGGGTGACTCTCTCTAGAGGCTCAGCACTCACTTATCCTTGGTATGTGCCTTTCATCTTCATGCCTTTGTCTTGCTGCAGAGGGCTAGCCCTCTTTAGCATTACATTTGCAGTTCATGCAGGAATACCACGAAGACTAAAGGTCAGAAGACGAGTGCCAGCAGAGGATGTCCTTGTTCAGGAGCTTTCTGCTTTTATAATTGGCCCCAAACTGTAACGTGGTTGTGGGTTGTTAATACCCAAGTGAGGTTGGAAATTGCAGTTTTGATACCCGGGCACATTGACAACCATTAATAAAATAGAATGCCGATAGGAAGAGAATTCTGGGCTCAAGATTGATACTGGAATTGTTTATGTGAGGGTTGAAGAGGACATGGACCAGGTCACTTTAAGATACAAAAGATCAAGTAGGGACAGGATTCAGGAATGAGAATCAGGAAGACATGGGGGCCAATAAGATGAGGCAGGCTGGGAAGGGGCGAGAAGGAGCAGGATCCAAATGACAGAAGATGCCGTTGTTTCTGACTTTGGCAACTGTGTCAGTGATGATGGTTTTAGCTGAGGTGTGGAGAATAAAGTAAGATCGGTTTTTGTCAATAAAATAATACATGTGGTTTAAGATATATTGAATTTGATGTGTCTCTAGGACATCCGGTGAAAATTTTGGTAAGTTGGTACAAACAGGCCTAGAGATCAGGGGATGGTGATCTGAGTGTCAGGATAATAAACCACAGAAGTTGATGAAATCGCTAAGGAGACACATAGAGTGGCCTAAAGCCTGAAGAGTATGGAAAGGATTTTTTTTTTTTTTTTTGAGACAGAATCTCACTCTGTTGCCCAGGCTGGAGTGCAGTGGTACAATGGTGGTTCACTGTAGCCAAGACATCCCAGGCTCAAGTGATCCTCCCACCTTAGCCTAATGAACAGCAGGGACCACAGGTACATGCTACCATGCCCAACTAAAAAGGACTCCCTAGTTTTCACACTTGGCCAGGAAGAACTGTTTAAGAGCAAGCAGAAAATGTCAGAGAAAGGGGAGCAATATCATAAAAATTAGGAGTAATATTTCTAAAATGAAATGGTCAGTAGTGTCAAATACCTTAGAAGATTTAAGAATTAGAGAGATGTTGAGCCAACAATTAGGTCATCATTAGTGTATAATACACGTTGAAACAGTAAGTGCATTAAAACGTGAACTTCTAGCCAGGTGCAGTAGCTCAGTCCTGTAATTCTAGCAATTTGGGAGGTTGAGGCAGGTGGATCATTTGAGTCCAGGAGTTCGAGACCACCGTGGGCAACATAGTGAAACACCGTCTCTACTAAAAATACCAAAAAGTTATCTGGGTGTGGTGGCACATGGCTGTAGCCCAGCTACCCAGGAGGCTGAGTTGGGAGGATCACTTGAGCCCAGGAAGTCAAGGCTGCACTGAGTTGTGGTTGTGTCACTGCACTTCAGCCTGGGTGACAGGGCGAGACTATGTCTCCAAAAAAAAGAACAGGCTAAGTGCAGTGTCTCATGCCTGTAAATCCCAGTACTTTGGAAGGCCGAGGTGAGCCGATCACCTGAGGTCAGGAGTTTGAGACCAACCTGACCAATATGGTGAAACCCCACCTCTACTAAAAATACAAAAATTAGCCAGGTGTGGTAGCAGGTGCCTATAGCCTCAGCTACTTGGGAGAATTGCTTTAACCTGCGTGGTGGAGGTTGCAGTGAGCCAAGATTGTGCCACTGTACTCTAGCCTGGGCAACAGAACAAGACTCCATCTCAAAAAAAAAAAGAAAAGAAAAACATGAAATTTACGTCTATGTATGTGAGATGATCCCATATTCTCGCACAGACGAGTTGTCAACTGCTGCTGTGCAGCACTTCTATTGGACAGTCCAGATTTTCTAGACCTAAGGGAAATACTGGGTTTTGTTAGCTGTTTTATCTTACAGATGTTTTCAATAAGTTAAATCATGTAGAAGTCAAGGCGGATCCAAAATCTATTGAAAGACAAAAATTGTAGTTGTGGAAAAAGTATCAAGGAAATATGGTGCATACTGTGCATGAAGTTCTAAGTGAAGTCATCGAATTCTCTATCTTATTTCCTGTTCCTCAGAAATGCTTATTCTTTATATCCTTTCTTTTTCTTCTAAATAACCATTGTTGTAACTTTTGTAAAACTTTATCTTATCTTAGGGTAGCTAAAAGGGCGAAAAGAAGGCCTGTTGTGCATAAGTAAGAGGCACTTACAATGCCTACATGTTTTAGATAATCCTTGCCTCTTATATTTTTCTGAGAGCAGGGCATTCATTCACATGCACGCAGGTGTATACTGAGTCACCGTTAAGTGCCTGACACCGTACTAAGCACAGGCCACTGGGTGTAGCTAGCACCAGTATTACTACCAAGAACTCAAATTCTTTGTGGTTAAATTTGGAGAAACACTAAACAAATATCTAGTCTTCTTATATGGGCTTATAGCCACTTAGAAATGAATTTCTTTTTGAGACTTAGCCCAGTTGTTATTTTTATGAGTTATCATATTTTGGCACTAGGTACCAAACTAATGCTTCCATTTCTTGTTTTAGTCAATAAAATAACCAGCTCCATGTGTGGGGATGTACATAATAAAAATGCCTTAGGAAATATACTGAGATTTTATTGTTAATAAATGTACATGAATAACTCATCCTGAACTATTGCATAGTAAAAGAAGATTATTAATAAGGGCGCATCCTTTAACAGAAGAGAATATGGGAACATTTATGTTTTCAGGATCAACTAGCAACTCTCTTTTCACCTTGGCAGGACATCTCCACAGTTTATGTAGCCATTTTCATCTCATCAACATATTCCATGCCACTTTCTTTATTCATCCTTCAAATTTGGTATAATATTCCAGCTCATTCATAGTTTGCAATTTGCTGAAGACTGGGTTACTTATACACTGTGTATTATTATATAGCAGAGATGACATTCTAATTTTGCCTCTCAATTAGCAAAGTATCCAATGCCATTATAAAGAATTAATTGTGATGATCACCAAAAACGAAAACAACTGTAGATGATAGGGCTCCATATATGAGCAAGGCTGACAGAGTCCTGGAGTGAGAAGAGAAATGGGAAGCGAGCGATGGAAAGTGGACAGTTTATGTTAGTAAGATGGCAATGAACCATTTGAAAGAAAGTAGCATACACATAGAACAAATTCATGCTGTGCTTTGGGTATATTTTCATGTTCCAAAAGAAAAAGTAATAATGGCATGAACTGGCAATGTTGCAGTGAAATTACGATGTCTTTTACTGATGTCTGTAAACGTCAGTTGGTACAACCTTTCTAGACAGCAATTTGTCTGTGTTTCAAGCCCCATAGATGTGTTACAGCATTTATGCTACTGCAAACTGATTTTTAAAAAGAGACTAATCCAAGAGAAGAAGAAAGCCATCTGTAAAACCTAAATGAGGAATCGTGAGGACTAGATAAGGTCGGGGCTATGTCAATGCAGATTGAGGGAATTCAAGAAGGGTTAGGAGGGCACATTAACTCAGATGGGTGATGGAAAGACGTGGGATACAAGGTGAAGAAGAGGAAGGAGCCTAGAATGACCTCCAAGTTTCCAGCCTGGACGACCGTCTTGACTCATTCATTGGGAGACAAAATGTACAAGAAGCAAAAAATGTACTGAAAGTTCACAAAAGTTTTGCTTTTGAAAAAAGTTTGAAAACCACTCAATCCTTTGCCATTGTCCTCAAATGAGGGTGTGATACACAGACGTCAACCACTGGAACTCAAATCTTAGTTAACCAATTGACTGGCAGTTCTTTTGCTGTTTGGTTTCTATCTAAACGAAAATCTCCTGCTTGGCTTTCACACTTCCGTCAACTAGACCAATTAGGATAGCAGTAGGAGATAGATTTTACTATGGAAATCTCAAGCTTGGACTTCATTTCCTCCTAGATTTTACTATGGAAATCTCAAGCTTGGACATCATTTCCTCCCCCCAGAATAGTGTAAAACTGCCTTATTGTTATTAAAATGGAAGCTTTACAATGACATTCTTAAGTATGGTGACATTTTTACACCACGTAATAATTTTTACTGTGATTTATTGAGTCTGTGGCCAAGTCTGATCCTTTTGTTTTAATCAGAGTTGCCAGATAAAATACAGGAGCTCCAGTTAAATTTGAATTTCTGATAAATAATGAATGCATTTTTAGTATTTGTTTCGTATGAGTATCTTTATTATAACATGTTGCATACAGGTATTATTCATCATGTACCTGAAATTCAAGTGTAACTGGCCATCCTGATTATTATTTGCTAAATCTGGCAACTTAGTCCCAATATTAAGAAAGTCCATTCATTCTAATAATCTAGACTTAATGATGGTAGTCAAGGAGCCAGATGTATCTACCGAGCACCTAAATTTGCTTAGTCCAAATTGAGATGAGTATAAAATACAAACCAGGTTTTAAAAACCTACTATTAAAAAATGTACAGTATCTCATTAATAATTTTAAAATTGATTGCATGTTAAAATGATAATATTTTTGATAGCTAAGGTTAAATATATTTCACTTGTTTCTTTTACTTTCTAAAAATTTGGATACTAGAAAAGTTCAAATATTTGTGGCTTGCACTATATTTCTATTGGATGGTGCTGATTTTCTAGATGTAAGGGAAATACTGGGTATTTGTTAGCTATTTTATCTTGCAAAATATGTTTTCAATAAGTTAAATATATGCCAACAACACAGAAGGTGAATAAAAGTTGTGCAAGGTTTATGCAAAATAAAGTTAGCCAACTTAAACTGAGACAAATGAGAGTATATCTTCATTTTGATACAAATAGTTTAATTTAATAAACACCTAGGGAGAGTTTATTTTTCCAGCTCAGAAAATGCATATGCACTATCCACAAATTAATATGAAAGATGTACTATGGTTTATTGCTGTGTCTCAGCAAAACATTGAAAGTACTGATTTCTTTGTGATATTAAAAATACATGTATTATTTCTTCATGGGGCTTCAGTCATAATTCATCGGTGTTTAATTCTATTCATTGAGGTTAAAGAATATTATATCATAGACACCTAAATTTGGAAGGAATCGCAATGTAGTACCTCCTAAGGTCGACATTCATGTCAAAACTAATGTTAACTGTTCTCTCTGCCTGTAGCAGGCTTTGCGCTGAGAGTCCGCAAGGTTGTTCCTTACTTCATTCAGGTCTCTGCTCAAATGTCATCTCTTTAAAGTCCCCTGCTCTGCCTTATTATCTAAAATAGCACCCTGTCACTCTTCCACTCTTATCCTGCTTTTTAATTTTTTTCATAATACTGAGATTCTATGTTATTCCACCCCATCCTTTATTATATTACTATTTTAAATTGTAGTGAGCAGTTTCTATTATTTTCTGTCTCCCCAGGAAAGCTTCATGATGGCAAAGTTGTTCACTGCAGTATCCTCAGAATCCACAGTACCTATGAACACGAGTTCATAGGTAGTATTGTGAGCCTAAGATCTTTCTGATGTTTCCTAGTACATTTATCTTTTATCATTATTTGCTACTTAATATTTTGTTGACATCTCAAAAACTGTGTCTTTCCCATTTGAAAAGTCAGGAAAATGTAGCGTCTGAATATCTGCTCGTTTGCGTTCCCATATTGGGCTTCTTTACCGAGTCGACACATGGTAGATTCCGACAATACAGCAGTAATCCTATTAGCCAGGGCCCCAGGGCTCAACAAGCTTGCATTCCTGGAAAAATCTCACTGTTACTGGAAGTAAACTTTCTTTCTGAACTGGCATGCCAGAAAATTGAGTCTAGGATGTACAAATCTGTGCTAAAAATTGTGTTTGCTACTTTTTCAGTGGACTTAATAAAATAAGAAGTGCATGCTTTGTGTTCAGTCTGTTCTCACCATTTTATGCACATTCACTCATTTATTCTCCCTGTAGCATGGAGTGCTGTTATTGTCTTCATTTTTCCGTTGAGGAAACTGAAGCAGTGAGAGGCATCACTTGCTCAGGTCATATAATCAGTAAATGGTAGAGCCATAATTTGAATCCAGAAAGGCTAGTCCTGAAAGTTTTTAACAGCCCTGGTACATAAGGTTAATGCAGCTGACCTCGTGTATTTACTAAAAGATAACTACTGTTGACCTATTCATTGAAAGTTTAAGATTATGAGTTATTTAATTTGGTTTGGGCATGCAGTCAGTTTGGAATGTTCTTTATCTTCATCTTAACATAATCCAGCTCATTTTACAAGCCCCAGCATGCTATAAAATTAGCGTTTAGTCAAGAAAACGGAAACACATCTAGGCAGTTTATGAAGAAGATTGTTTGCATAGAGATGGAAAATCTAAGAAGCTAAACAGTCTAGAGGAGCAATCCAGGGGTTAGGATAACAGGGAACACTGGCCCACCTAGGGTTTTTTTGTTTTGTTTTGTTTTTTAGATAGAGTCTTGCTCTGTCACCCAGGCTAGAGTGCAATGGTGTGATCTTGGCTCTCTGCAACCTCCGCCTCCTGGGTTCAAGCGATTCTCCTGTGTCAGCCTCCCAAGTAGCTGGGATTACAGAACCCTGCCACCACGCCCAGCTAATTTTTTGTATTTTTAGTAGAGATGGGATTTCATCATGTTGGCCAGGCTGGTCCTGAACTCCTGACCTCTGGTGATCCACCCTCCTTGGCCTCCCAAAGTGCCGGGATTACAGGCGTGAGCCACTGCACCCAGCTGACATCTAGGTTTTGAGGGATAGTGAAAGGAAGTGGGGTTACAGGAAGCTGCTACCACCCTAGGTCTACAGGATGGTGACAGGAAGAGGGGTTACTATTAAGCCAGAAGTTGGAGCCAGCTAATGGAAGCTAGAACCAGAACCATGACAGGGCTGCCTGGTGGGAGTTGGGACCAGGAGGAGACGCTGTAGAAGGAAGAAACACCTTGACTTCGCCGTTTCTTCAGTCTTTATTCTTCTGCCCATGCTACCCATTGGCCAGTCCTACTGGATCTGGTTGAAAAGGAGTCTGGAAAAAATAGATTTACAGGATACAGAGCGTGAGAATGGTTCTTCAGACCGACAGTGAGTTGGCCAACACACGTGAGGCGCTGTCATGCGGCACTCTCATTTTGAGGTTCTCTAAATTCAGAATTCCCATGGCCTTTACTTAGTAACTCTAGTCTTTTGCAGCACTGTTACAGTAGTGCTGAGCACACTGTCACTCTCTACTAGCACTGATATGAGTCTCATTCATAAAGTCACCTCATTAATCCTCACAAGAGCCCTGTGAAGTAACGAAAACTATTATCTCAATATTCCAGATGAGGAAACTGAAGCACAGTAACATTTTCTTCAATATCACACAGTTAGTGGCAACACCTGAATTCAAATCCAGACTGCCCAGCACCAGTGTCAGTTCTCCTAACTGTTACCCTCCACTGCCTCTCAAGATTCTTGTCTCATTCACCTTTCTGATTCACTGAGCACCCAGTACTGGGCACAATGTAGCAGGTGCTCATTAAATACTTGTTTGAACAAAATTATTTTCTAATTTTAATATTATGTTGTAGTTGCTTAGAATGTTAAATTTTTACAATCACTTGGGTGTGTTTTCCAAACTGTTCTTTTCTTTGTTTTAAATGTTTCAATAATCCTACCTCCCAATCTGACTGTCCATTTTTATACATTTTCATCTTCATAGCTGAGTGTTTTGTTTGGAAAGCAGCATCCACAGGGTCAGATATCCAGGGATATTTCTTAGATATCTCCTTTAGACATCTCCAATGTTACCTAGGGAAGTGGTACTATAATAAAAAATACTACTCATTGATAGGAACAGAACCAGTTTGATTCTTGGAGGCTTAATATTATTGAGGCAAACCGTCTTAAAACAGCGACTTTCTGTTGTCAGTTTGCCATTGATGGATTACTAGACTTTGAAAGTTTTACATACATGATCTCTTTTTTACTTTTCCTTGTTATGATTGAGACAGGTCTCACTTTGTTGCCCAGGCTGGAGTGCAGGGACACAATCATAGCTCATTGCAGCCTCAACCTGCCCAGCTCAAGCAATCCTCCCACCTCAGTCTCCTGAGTAGCTGGGACTACAGAAATTTGCCACTAAACTAGGCTAATTTTTAAATTATTTTGTAGAGACAAGTTCTCCATATGTTGCCTAGACTGGTCTTGAACTCCTGGCCTCAAGCAATCCTTCTACATCAGCCTCCCAAAAGGGCTGGGATTATGGGTGTGAGACCCTGCACCCAACCCATAATCTCTTTTAAATGCCCAGTAAATTCCTATAAGCGTCCTCATAAAATTTTCTAATTCCTTTACTCTGTACCCTTTTTTTTTTTTTTGCTACCCAGTTCTTTTTCAACTGGGTAGCAAATTTCAAGATGAGGAAACAGGTTCATATATCATCATGAGTAAGTAGCAGAAAGGGGATATGAACTGGTATCTGTCTAACTACAAAACCTACAAAGGTTTCAGTGAACTCGTTACCCTATGAGATGAAATCATGCAGTGATGAGAGAAATGCACCTTTTCCTTATGATGCCTAAGAACTGATGATGCTTTTTTATGTATACACTGTATACTCATTTTATAAAACATTTTAACCTGAAAGATATGAGTGACTTCCTTTACATTCTTTTTTTTTTTTTTTTTTTTTTAGAGGAAGTTTTTCTCTGTTGCTCAGGCTGGAGTGTGGTGGTGTGACCTCGGCTCCTGGCTAACTTTTGTGTTCTTTTCTTAGTAAAGACAGGGTTTCACAAGGTTGGTCAGGTTAGTCTCGAACTCTTGATCTCAGGTTATCTGCCCGCCCGACCGTCCAAAGTGCTGGGATTATAGGTGTGAGTCACCACGCCTGGCTTATATTCTTAAAAAATGACCTCTTGAGAGGCTGAGTGTTGTGGTTTATGCCGTAATCCCAGCACTTTGGGAGGTAGAGGTGGGTAGATCGCTTGAGCCCAGCAGTTTTAGACCAGCCAGGACAACATAGTGAGACATTGTCTCTAAAAAAATTTTGTTTTAATTAGCTGGCATGGTGTGGCATGCATCTGTGGCCCCAGTTATTCAGGAGGCAAAGGCAGAAGGATTGTTTGAGGCCAGGAGTTCTAGGGTGCACTGAACTATGATTATGAGAATGCACTCTAGCCTGGCCTGCAGAGTAAAGCCTTCTGTAAAGAAAAATAAAAAATACATCTTCAGGCCACAGAGAGCAAAGGAAAGCATCTGAAATATATATACATTTTTTTTCCTTTAGTGAAGAAAAACATTAACAAAGATTTTAAATGTCACTGGGAAAGTACATTTAATTAAGAAACTCATGCCCCTCTCTTGTATTTCAGCTTTTCTTCTTGGGTTTCTGCATATGATTGTGTTATTAGGGACCATGCCTTTAAAAATGAAAAAATAAAGATAAAAAGGCCACAGTTAGCCTGTGAGCACATTTTTAAAATTCTGGCTCTGGCCACAAGAACCAAGTTGGAATAGGCTCTGTATCAAAATAAAATCCAGAGAGGCATTCCTAAACTTGGACCTTTTGTCCACACTCACTTCCTGTTGACCGAGTGACATCCCTTCAGCTGGCCCTCAGTCAAGCTGTTTGTACAGAATAGGGAGCAGTGTTTTTAAGGGCAGCAAAATCTTTCAGCTTATTAAAAGTAGCATGGTATGCAACAGAGATGCCAGTTCTCTTTCCTTTTTGGGTTTGCTTGAGTCCAAAGGTCAATAGGAACATAGAAAAGCTCAGTGTATTGGTTTGGAATTCCAGTCCCACTATGACTCAATGGTACAACATATTCAGATCCTTGTGTCATTAATTTCTTCAGTCTTCAATCTTTGTCCCCTAAACACAGGCTCGTGTGAACACGCTATTAGCTAGCAGGGTCCAGTTTCAGTATTAGGGGTTACATTCAGTTTCAGGCTCCTCATAGTTGTCTACACCAAGTATGAATCTGGAACTGCTGCCAATTTGCTTTGAGGGCATTTTAGTATCATTATCTCAGTGCTTATGCTATTATCTCTGAAGCGTTGTTTTCCAGCGATTTTCTGCCTCTGAAAAGACAGGATGGCTCAGCTATTTTATCAATGAAATTTGAGCATGTGGTGTCGCTGACTCCTGTGATTTTCTATGTTTCTTTAATTCTACTTCCTCCCTGAAGACATATTTAATATTTACAGTGAGAAGGAACCTTAGGAAGTCCCTAACTGCTCAAAGTGTGGATTACAGAGGGACCGTCTGGGCATCACCTGGGAGCTTGTGAAAAATGTTCAGTCTTCAGCTCCACCCTGTAAGTGCTGATGTAGATCTGAATTTTAATAAGACCCCCTCTTGTTTCAGGAGCAAAGTAAAGTTTGAGAAGCAGTGATCTGTCCTAGATCTGGTATTCTAAGCAATTCTGAGAGAGATTTTAGAGCCTCTTTTTAATATTCCTAATAATAGAGTTGCCACTGATGTAAAATTTGTTGGACAGCTAAACTCTGCCTACACATAATTTCTACACGTAGTCCTTATTTCATCTCTAAATGGAATAAGTCTAATATGACCCATCTAATATTTGAAGGTAGGTAACATTTCCCAACTCCTCACATCCACTTCCTTCCTGTTTCTCTTTCTCTCTCGTCTCTCTTTCATTGCGTTTGCTTACTCTTCCTTCACCCCTCCCTTTTATGTCTTTTCATGCTGAGCATTTTTTTTCAGCCATTTCCTGCTTTGCCTGGCTTCCAACCTTTTCAGCGTGACAATTCCTATTTTATTGCTGGACTCTAGTTACCAACTTTTCAGTTTATATGTGTTGTAAAAAAGTGCAGGCGCTATTTAAAATTGTAGAACCAAGAGCTATGGCTGATTCTGAAATATTTAAAACTCTTGGCGTCTACCAGGCCACCATATCTAGGAGGACCCAGTGAGTGACCACAGTGTTTCAGATGTAATTGATAGGTAGAGTGAAAAACAGGAAAAGATGGAAAGTACCTGCTTAAATGAGAACTGTGTTAAATAGTACTAAAGCTTCAGTACTAACATGAAGAATTACAGTTTGAACTACCATTATCTACATTCACTACCTAATGCCATGTAAACAAGTCAAGTCCTAAAGTAGGATTTAGGCCATTCTTTTTGGATCTAGTGCATTACACTGAGATGATTAAATTAAGCTTCAGAATCAGGAAGCAGTTGGCTGGAACTCAGATATTTGTGTGAATCTAGGTCTGAATTTTTGCTGAGCAACTCCATAACTAGGAGTTCAGTGTGTGTGAGGGATATCTTAATTTCTATGTAAAAGTCTGCTCTGTACTTTTTATGTTCTGCATAAATCAGTCATCCAGAAGACCTCAGTTCCATCACCTTTCTTAACTGTTGGTTTATATTTGGCAGAATGTCACTCAAAGAAATATCAATTGATAACACAAATTTAATATAGGAATGCCTTCTGATTTGTGGTTAGACTTTTCAGATAGAAATAGCACATATGATCTAAAAATTCTTAGTCTGTCCTTTTTACCCTCAAGTACTCAAGCACTGCCCTGGTGATTGTTCTTCCAATCATAATTGTAAAGAAGCATAAAGAAATTAGGTTAAGTTACCAAGAAATGCCAACCATGTTGAAACATCCACAAATATAAGCATGCTTTTCTTTTTTTGACAGGAAGAGACAGGGAGGGTCTCCCTCTGTCACCCAAGCTGGGGTGCAGTGGCTTGATCTCAGTTCACTATAACGTCCACCTGCCAGGTCCAAGCAATTCTCCTGCCTCAGCCTTCCAAGTAGCTGTGATTACAGGTGCCAGCCACCACACTCGGCTAATTTTTGTATTTTTAGTAGAGATGGGGTTTCACCATGTTGGTCAAGCTGGCCTCGAACTCCTGATCTCAAGTGATCTGTCTGCCTTGGCCTCTCAAAGTGCTGGGATTATGGGCTTGAACCACCATGCCCAGCCCACAAATGCAAGCAAGCTTAACAAATAGCTTTAAGTGCTATATGCAGTACTAGATCTTCTAAAAATTTATACCAACCACATCTGCACACATTATTCCAATGTCTTTGATATGTCAGATGTTGGTCACTTTGAATGCTCCTGACCTTAGGAATGTTATCAATTACATTTTCATGATTATTTTATACTTGTTATTTCTACAGCATTTTATGCTTCCTCCAGAATTTGTTTTTAAATTTATGTATTTTTTTTAGAGATTTAAAACCTGAGTTTTGATCGATTA
>NW_022436944.1:49339342-49349549 GCF_009761245.1 Sapajus apella
TATTTTTTTTAGAGATTTAAAACCTGAGTTTTGATCGATTACCATACTGAAAAACGTCTGAAAAGTTTGAAAATTGCTTTATTTTATTTTGAGATGCAGTTTTGTGCTTGTTGCCCAGGCTGGAGTGCAATGGCGTGATCTCGGCTCAGGGGTACAACTGCCACCTCCTGGTCTCAAGTGATTCTCCTGCCTCAGCCTCTTGAGTAGCTGGGACTACAGACATGTGCTACCACACCCGGCTAATTTTTTTTTTTTGTATTTTTAGTACAGACAGGGTTTCACTGTGCTGGCCAGGCTCGTCTCGAACTCCTGACCTCGGGTGTTCCACCCACTTTGGCCTTCAAAAGTGCTGGGATTACAGGCGTGAGCCACCACATCTGGTGAAAATTGCTTTCTAGAAATTGTTTGGTAGCAGAATAGTTATTTGCTCTCATGTTGTCTTTGAGAAAAAATAAAATCTGTCATTGATTTGCTACTTATATTTTAGAATTGAAAAGGAGTATGAAAAAATGTGAGCTTATGGGAGTGTATTTATTGATCTACTGTGACTCTTCAGACAAGGGTATACAGGCTCTGTGGTAGAAGACCCCAAATCCATACCATATCTGAGGGATTGTCTCATACACAGGATCTAATCTTCCAAATTGTGTCTGTAACTTCTGTAATCATCACAAATGTAGTTTATGGCCCTCGGGGCAAAAAGAGATGGAGAGAGGCAAAATTTGGAGAAAGAAGGAAAAAAAAAACAGATGGGCACTAATTTGCATACACGTTTTATAAATTCATAAAATTTTACTTTTTTGAAAATGCATGATTCCGTGAGAAGCATTTAGTCATTTTTTACTACCTTATTTAATCTAAATTCAAAAAAAATACTTTTCTGTTTAGAAGACAGCATAAACAGAAATCAGGTACATGGAATACATAGAGCCCTTAGATATTTTGATTTTTAAATTTAAAATACAGCATAAAATGATATACTTCAAATTTTTCATATAGGCCACTCCGCTGGGAAATAGTAAAACAACATGATCTCTGTAGATGTGGGCGTTTTGGTGAGATCTAAGGATCAATTGCCTAACTGTGCTTTATCTAAGAATGGATATCGTTTTATGTTCTATTTTATGAACTGGAAGCAAAACTCACAAATATTATAATTGTGAAATTATGGGAGTTTTTTTTAAGTTAATGGCATCTATGAGATTGTTTGTAAAATTCCAGTAGGCTTTCATCACTGCATATGGATAATCATTGGAAGAAGAAAGTAAATATCTGAAAAATACTGGTATACTACAGGATGGACAGACAATTGATTTCACTTATCAACACTCTAGGTAGGGTGGATGGCATGCTTTATTGGATAGTAAGTAAATATTTCCTTCATTCCAATATATTTCATTGTCTTCTGAGATTTGCATTTCCTCCGCTAGGCATCCCCTGCCGTACACACTCTGGGAACTTGTTCTTTTATCTCAAAAGCCTTTTTATTCCAATATTCATTAAGCTGACCTATTGTATCGCCAGATCCAGAGCATTTTCTGTTTTAGGCCGTTTGTTTGAGAAATCAATGCAAACCTTCTTTTGTAAAATTCATATTTGTGTAGGAATTAATCAACACTGATTCTGACAACAGCTAAAACAGCGTGTTGTAAACTCTCCAGAAGAATCAAATAATATAAACAAAATATAGAATTGTGAACTTTACACCACAGAAATTTGGATATCTAAAGTAATAGCCATCAAAGAAAGTCACAATGATAACATTTGATGTGGACGAAGAAAGTACAATTTGTAAAATGTCCATAGAAAATAAACTGACGCAGAAAATAATTTCAATGAAGTGAAATGCAAATGTTTTGATGCCATGTATGGGAAACTGATAAAGAAATTAACTTGGCTAAACACAGTTGATTTTGGAATCTACTTTGCGAAAATGTTTCAATGCTTATATAATCTGATCTAAAATATTTTGTATCCGTAAACATGCAGTTAAAATTTCCCAAAAACGGTGGGATCAGAATACCTGTTTACTGTCAAGAGCTTAATGGATTATTCCTCCCAGGGATACTTACATCTTTGCAGAGCTCAGATTTGCTAAACCAGAGAATTTAACTAAGTGAAAAGTTAACAGTGAAAATTTGACAGTGCCATTCCTGATGACAGCTCCACCCACTGAGGAATGGAAAGTTAGTATTTTGTTACCAGGAGAATGGTGATCAATTCTCTTGCTACTCAGTCTACAAAATAGGAGCATCAGCATTACCTGGGGGCTTGCCAGAAAGGCAGACTTTGTATCAAACCAAGTCTATTGAATCAGAGTCTGCATTTTAAGAAGATCCCTTGATGATTCTTATGTAAAATAAAATTTGAAAAGGACTGTTTTAGTCAAATGCTGCACAAGTCAGGCTTCAACCATGAAACTTACATGGAGTGTTTTCATTTCTGTTTATTTAAACTGATGACTGCATGGCGATGCCACCCACCTTTCTGCTTGTTATGAGATATGCCTTTTGTTCCTCATTTGCTCAATTTTTCCACTTTATTTATGAGGAGACACAAACAATATGATTTGAAAAGAGAACCTTGTGATCTCTTTCAGAGCTGAATTTTGTAGGAAAAATATTTATAGAATATGAGACACTGATGTTCTGTGTGTCCTTGTTTGCAGCATCTGATGTTTTTGTTGATAAGTGCCCTTCCCTTGGTGTTTGAGCATCTCAAGTGGTCTTGCTGAGGCAGCAGGGAAAATGCAGTTCTGTGCATGTGCAGGATGTTTTCTTGTAATGACTACGATGCTAAGCCTCTGTTTCTCTCAGTATTCATCCAATTTGGACACAAACTTCAGGAACAAAAATAGAACTTGGACCATGAGAGTTGAACCACATTTGGTTAACCCATTTGGGGATCAGTGTAAACTGTCTTTTGTCACGTAGCAATTCCCTAGTATTTTCCCTCTTTTTCCATTACTTGTACATTCATCAGGGAGCCTGGTTGACTATTTTGGTCTCTAGTCCATTTACAGTGCTCCTTGGAATAACAGAAAGAGAGCCATTCTAAGTCTTAGGAGTCTTGAATTAGCGTAGCACCTGATAATATTGCAGGCATTCAATACATGTCACCTCTTTCCTCTCTTTTTTCTTAATATTAATAATTAGATAGTCACTTTGAGGTACTGTTTAGGTCTTCTATCTTTCACTTATCTGAAAAATGAAAATTAGACAAAGATTATTTATGATCTGTCTATCTATGTATGATATTTCAGTCTTATTTTAATTATATACACTGTATATATATTTTTTCCATAGACATGTTATGCATATTATTCATGGTGCTTTTTAGGTTGGTATGTCATAAGACAAGAGTCCCTTGGACTACTAGTTTTCAACATATGTATCTTAGGTCCCATTCTGATTTGGGGGAAACTGAGTGAACAGAAGTCAGTTTTCTTCTTGCCAACACTGTGCCCATTGTACATATTATGGTTCTTTATAAAATGTTGATTGGGAAAAGTTTCTAAGCTCTTACAAATGGGCGTACAAGAGCAGCCTGCACAACATAGTAAGACCATGTCTCTACAGAAAAAAAAAAAAAAAAAGGAGGGTGGTGTGTGTCGGTAGTCCTCACTACTCAGGAGGCTGAGGCAGGCGATGACTTGAACCCAGGAGTTCCAGGTTACAATGAGCCATGATTGTGCCACTGCACTCTAGCCTGGACAACATAGCTAGACCCGGTCTCTAAAAATGACAGCAAGAATAATTGTGAGACTTGATGCTTTAAGAAGGTAAAAAATCATTAGTGTAACGCAACTCAGAAACAATGTAATGGTAAGCAATGTAATATATTTATGTGTATGCCCTTCTAGTCATCACTCTATGTAGTAAAAAAAAATCAGAGAAGCATGGCTCCTAAAATGTCTTTTGAATGAATTAAGCCACTGGATACCTATATAAGGAGTATCACTTGGATTTTTGAATTTCTACATAGATTTTTAGTTACTACTTAAAGGTTTCTGATTACTTTTCTCTCAGATGCCTTTATCCTATTTTGAATTTTTAAACTGCTATGTTTTATACCAATCAATTATGAAGTCATCACAGACAAAAAGCATTTAGCCTAAATGGTAAATAGAAATATCTTCTTTCCAGGTTCATTTTAATGCATTTATTTTTAACTCCTATTAGCTATTAAATGCCCCTTTTGAGCTGGGTACAATGGCTCATGCCTGTAATCCTAGCACTTTGGGAGGCTGAGGCAGGAGGATCATTTGAGCCCAGGTCTTTGAGACCAGCAAGGACAACACAAACAAGACCTCATCTCTATGGAAAAAAAAAAATGAATCTTAGTGTGGTGGCACATGCCTATAGTCTGTTCCTTGGGAGGCTGAGGTGGAAGGATGGTTTAAGCCCAGGAGTTTGAGGTTGCAGTGAGCTGTGATCATGTTATTGCACTCCAGCCTGGGTGACAGAGTGAGACCCTATCTCAAAAAAAGGTAAAATTAAAAATAGGACCAGTCTCAGTGGCTCCTGCCTGCAATCTCAGCGCTTTGGGAGGCTGAGGTGGGCAGATCACGAGACCAGGAGTTTGAGACCATCCTGGCCAAAGTAGGGAAACCCCGTCTCTACAAAAAATACAAAAAATTAGCCGAGCATGGTCGCAGGGGCCTGTAATCCCAGCTATTCGGGAGGCTGAGGCAGGAGAATGGCTTGAAGCTGGGAGGTGGAGGTTACAGTGAGCTGAGACCGTACCACTGCACTCCAGCCTGGTCAACAGAGGAAGACTGCATCTCAAACAAACAAATAAATAATTAAATAAAAATAAAAAAGTCCCTTTCAGAGTTTATATTTCACTCAATTCTTACTATAAAGATTTTTAAAAATCCATTTTTAACCTATTTGTTTTGCTGAACATTAAATTCCCTGTGAATAAAAAGCCAAGTCAGTATTTACCATGTGTTTCTTGATCAACATTATGGGTCACTCCTCAAGTCACTGCTGCATTTTCATGTTCATTTTGTTCATGGAAATGTAAACCCAAGAGTAATTAAACACTATGACTCAGATTAAGAAAGGCGAGCAGGCTGATGTCCTTGTGACTCCATGAGTATAGTTTCCTATTTATCTTACTCTGTTAGGCTCTAACTTCACATAATAATAGCACCTGCCCTCTGTAGATGCAGCAATGTTTCTGAAGGATATAGTCTTTTTTCTCAGCAGTCTGGGACAAAGGTCATGTTGCAGCAACATCTTGAGCTAAGCCTTTACCACCAAGTGAATTCTACTTAGAAACTCAATCAGTTATCCTTAAAGAAGAAATCTGAGTGTCTGAGGAAGGAAAGAGGAATTGCCAGATATGTCATGCCTCACAACTTGGTAACTAAACTGGATTTTCCCTCACATTTATCTTTGTTTAGTGAGATAAGGTCATAGGCTTACCTCATGAAGAGTTATCTCATTTTATAATTATTATTTACATTCATACCCTGTAATAGATAAGAAAACAATCAAAGTGTTGTCTTTGTAACAGGCGTATCATAGGTGGAAGATAATGTACCTCTGTTAAATACGATAATTTCTTTTCTAAAGGTTCTTTACACCTTAGTGCTAACCTTGAGTTAGCACTAAGAAATTTAAGATGGCCTATTTTATAGATGTTGCTGGAATTAGTTTCACTTTTTGGATGATGAAGATATTTAGCAGTGGGAATTTAGAATAATTTATAGCAAATCTTCTAGATGGTGACAAATTAATTATACTTTAAGCAAGCCTTGATCATTCATCAGTCTTCAAGTTCAGTTCTATAGCTTTCAGCGGCATAGCTGACATATTATCCATTCAAGTCATATGTCATCAGGAAAACTTGGTGAATTATAACTGTAACATTAATTGGATAAAAGTTTTCTTGATGGGAGAGATTATTGATTAAGTGAAGCCATTTGAAGACAATAAAGCTCAACACAAATTGAGAAAAGAAAAAAACAGTCAACAATGTGATATATGCTAGCAGCCGGTTTGATGGCCACTGCCAAACTAAATACCAAAGGTGTTTTTTATTCCTATGAATGAAGCTAATTGCAAATAATGGAGCAATTTAGCACAAAACTTACTAGATCATTTACCTAAGTGTTCTTTATTATGGAATTCCATTGTGAGAAAAAGGGGTTCATGTGTTTTTACTAACTTTCCTTAGGAGTTTTTAGAGCAAGTTTGAATTGAAGCAATAAAACATACCACATTTATATAGCAAAAATATTTGTGTGCTAGATATGGTAATGATTCTATTATAATAAAGATTCTGCAAATGTCACTCTGTGTTTGTTTTCGTCTGGATAATTCATGTGAGATTGTAAATGCATCGTTCTGTGATCTCATTGGCTGGATTATAAAATCATTTCCCATTAAAAGATTTTCATTACATGTTAAACTGTCATGAAACTGTTAAAATTCTTTGACTATGGCTAAAAAAAATGCGAATTGCCATCACCAGTAAATTCATGCTATCTTGTGGGTATAAAACTCTCCTGATTAACTTTTTCTACCCTCTGAAGATTTCTGGAGATTCAGAATAATGTAGTTTTCTTGGAACTGGAGTTTGACAAAACCTCGTCTACATCCCAGTCCCTTCCACATTCTCTAGATGCACTAGTTGTAAAGAATTTGTCAGACCCATAAAACAGATGTCTATCAAATCCGGCATTTAAGTATGAGTTCAATGATTGATGTCATTGCTCTCTTTTTTTATTGTTTTGGCTGGTAAATAGCAGTCACAGTGCAGCTGATGAAGATGTATTCAGGATGGTAAGTTTGGACTGCATGGCTGACTTTATGGACTCATTTATAATTTAAACCAAGATTTTATTAGAGTTATATCCCACTTACTAGTTAAGTGATTTATTTATGGTCTAGGCATAGTCTTTTAATTACATACATTTCAGAATAAGCAGCAAATAGTCATTGTAATAGTTTCCATAGTATACTAATTTTATTCCTTTTTAAGTTTCATCTGAATCTTTGAATCTTTACAGAATTAGCTAGACATATATGTTACCCACTACAAATGCCCTCTGACTCTCTTAACAAGGATGAATCAAAAGACCTGAAAAGTTAGCACTGTGGGCACTCTCAAAGAACTTTTTTAAAATTTGCATTACTTTCCCAAGTAAAAAATGTCTGGGAAAGGCAATGCCAAGAATCTCTTGGTAGGCAGGCATGCTCCACATGTATACACTAGGAACCAAACAGTCATTTATGGTAATTTAATTAAATGGAAGCTTAACATGCAAGGGAAAAAATTTTTGCATGTACATGTGACTATTTTTCAATAATTAAGTAACACTAGTATTAATAACATGCTAAATCAGCATATATTAATTTTTCTCTGACTGGCCAAAAAAGAAGTTACTTCCAGGATTACTGAATGAATATTAAGATTGCTTACCTTTACCTTCCTTATCACTGCGTCATTGGCTGCATCAATTTTGTTATTGTTCTTTGTTCTGTTCTGATGTTTACTGACTCAGAACATATGCTATTGTAACTACACAACCTCTCTTATATTTCACTACCATAACCTTGCAAGGGGTTAGGCAAAGTTGGAGATGTGTCAGAAGAGCTTACCAACCTCATATGTTAGCCATTTTGCACAGCAGTACTGCAGAAATGAGCTGCAAATTCCAAGCAACATATTGAGTTTGTGATTTATTTGTTTTCTGGGCAGGTCAATTAATTGTTTTGCTGTGATGCTGTCCTAAATTGTAAATGGAAAGACCAAGAAAATGAATTGTCACATTCTGTGCCTGTGTCTCTTACCGCTTAAGATGACAAAAGCAGTTTCAGCCCTGACTGTGAGTGAAAATGTAAAACATGAGAATGAGGATGTACCCAGATGTGTTGGTCAGTGTGTCTCAGAGATGCATTTTAGAATGACTTTAAAGATATTGTACTAAGACTTTACTACCTGTAGGTTCTAGAGAGACTGTTAAAAGACAGGAAAAAGAAAATTAATTCTTATTTCATGCCTATCATGTGTGCTTTCTTTCTTGAAAAGATGGAAAATGATGGCTTCCCCAAATTTCCAAACTGATTTTTCCAAATAGATTCAGAATGTTTATTATATTAACGAAAATAAGTATGTCTAGATTTTTACTAAAGGGGAATGAAAGAAAAGGTAAAAAAGATAAAACTGAAACATGGGGGAAGAGAGTTTTTCAGCTGATCATTAGATCAAATGGAATTTGAGATGGTTTTTGAGGACCCTAACTTTACCCCTAACGGCACTTGGTGAAACATGGTTTTATTTTACTTGGTTAATAATAAGTATTTTAGTAGAAGGCATTCTGGCTTTCAAATGTGCTCCCTTGGCAACAGCAATATGAAGTCAGCACATGCTAGTGAATGCCATGAACTCTTAAGAAATTACCAAAATACCTTAAACTACATTTCTAAAGTGAAAGTCATTTCAAAAAACGATTGAGCTAGTGTCACAGGAACCAATGCAGGAGCCCGGATAAAAACAGATTTTGCACCTGATACCATGCGTTTGAGTCTTTTCCATTTCACAGTCACACTGTGAGTCATGATTAACTATTAATAGACTGTACTGGCAATATTTAAAGCCCTGTATTTGCTTTTGAATAATATATTTGAATTTTGCAAAATTTTGGTACCAGAAAGCAAATAATTCTAGACTTTGGAAAATAACCTGGGCCCATCATATTAACCCACTGCATATGAATGGCTCTTATGTAACGTTATTCACATTCTTGGTCAGCTTGTCACATGTCATAGAAAGCTCTATAGACTTACGCTAGATTTTACTCAAGAAACATGAATAAAGATAAATGTGGACAGGGAGGTAACCCAATACTGGAGCATTTACGGTGCTATCAAGTACGTAAACACATTTATAAGTTGTTTTGGCCTCTGTACAATTTTTGCACTCTGAATTTTCGCACAAAAGTTCTGAAGGAACTTACAAAAAATATGCTTTACAATGCATATGATAAACTCGAACCAGAAATAGTAAACCAAGAGCACTGACAGGAAGTGGAAGAAGATATACATGGTTATTGAGTGCTAAGTTTCCTGGTAACCCAAACAAAAAGGGATACAAATAAGGAGCATCGTTATCCTTATTATAACTGAGGAAGTCCCTCAGCAGATGCCAGAGATTTTCCTGGCAGAAACTTCTAAAAGATGTTCTTGATTTATTTAAGTCAGAGTTGTTTAGAAGCCAGTGAGTTTGAATTTGGTGCTTAAAAACAGTACTATGGGTAGATTTATGTTTCCAAATTATAAGCTTTGGATTTTCTCAGTATTATTTTTATAAATGCCATCATCTTATAAAGGGAGGATAATAAGCATCAAGGGAGTCACTTTGCAGACTTAGTCCTTGCGATCAGTGAAGGTACATGCTGTCCTCCAGGCAGGACTGTGTCAAACCAACCTAGACTTGTACTGAGCTGTATGTCCTTTGTCAAGTTCTATGACTTCTGTGACATTAAGTGATTGTTTATTTCTTTAAATAAGAATACTGAATTATAAGGTTATTGAAATTACATGATAAAATAAATATAAAAGAGCCAAGGTTATCACCGTACAATCTCAAACATGAGCAGCTAAAGATGAAATAACCTCATTTTTTTAATGCTATGTTCCCTTGTTGTCACTAATTTTGACTTATATAATGGAGGAATAACATGCACAAATGAATGAATATCATCACAGAAATTATAACTGAAGTCTGGACTTCTGTCTCAGTTCCATTCTGCACACACTCTTACAGCTGTTTGAGTCTTACAGGGAATGAGTTAATATGGAGATACAGGCTTCCAAAGCTGAGCATCTACCCTTTTGGAAACAAAAGATATTATTGATTCAAAAAATAAAGGTAACTATTAATAATGAAAATCAGTCTCAAATTGGATTGCAGCCTTCCTTATTTTTAAAGTTGAATTTACCAAACAAAAATAAACTGCTCTGTAGCAATTGAGAATCATCCAGATTTTATTCTGCTTTAATATAGAACAAACTCTGGGTACTTTATGGTCCTTTTTTTTTTTTTTTTTTTTTTAAAATTTTTATATACTTAAATTATTCACACTCAAATTATTGAAAGTTTCTGTATTTTTTTTTTAATTTTACTTTAGGTGCATACTATATCTGGCATTTCTCCCATGTTATCCCTCCCCCCCCCCCCCCCCCCCCCCCCG
>NW_022436944.1:49349649-49359496 GCF_009761245.1 Sapajus apella
AACTGCCCCTAGTGTGTGATGCTCCTCTCCCTGAGTCCACGTGTTCTTAAAAAGTTTGTCCAACACAAGTAGCCTCAGCCTCCTGTGCATTTGGTTATTTGGGGATCATGCTGTTCCATTGACCAGCCATTGAAGCCCTTTTACCTCCCTCCCACTTATTATATCTTATCTTCTCTGGACTCAAGATCAGATAACTAAGCCAACTTTGTGAGTAAAAGAAGAAGAAACAGAATCTGGTCA
The DNA here is from genome assembly GCF_009761245.1 of Sapajus apella. Lineage (NCBI taxonomy): Eukaryota > Metazoa > Chordata > Mammalia > Primates > Cebidae > Sapajus > Sapajus apella. Next base: position 49,349,890 of record NW_022436944.1, read on the forward strand.
TCTACGTATCCAGTACCCAAGTTTTTAATACATGAACTCTGTGACTTCTCTCTTAGTTCTTTGGAGCTCTTTTTGACTTAATTGCTAGTTTTCACTGTTCTCCCAAAGGTAAAATGTTATTCTATTTTTCCCCAGGAGTTATTAAAGACTGACAAGACTTTGGGAGTATCCCACATGCATAAAGTTCAATGTCATTAAGATTTTTGCATACTCAAATATTCAGTTATATCCACTAATAATTATAGCTCCTTTCTGGAAGTTTACTTTAGATTATTCACAGGAGGTAACAGTTTATTCCTTAAAGAATTGGAGAGAAGGAAATTTTCATCTTTTTCTTGGTAGGTTGCTCAAAGGTTTAGCAATACTTATCATTCAAACACTCTTTCTTATGTCTCACCTAGATGCTTCTCTTGTTAATATTCTTTTTCTCTGGGTTTCATTCACAGTAAAAATGAAAGGTATTTTAAAACAGGCCCTAAAGCATTTTAAAATAACTATTAAATATCTAAGCTTTATATTTCATTTTAACTACCACACATTTAAATATTTCCTTGTCCATAGGCTATACTTTGTAGTATACTATAAGGGGGATATTTTAATATCTCATCTGTTCTTCAACTCAAAACAGTAATAAGTACTTCTCAAATGACAAATTCTAAGGACATAACAAATTGTATACTTCCCTGATATATTATGACAACAGAATTTTTTATTTTTAAAATATGTTTATGTTTCACCTTTATTGAAATTTCCATTAGGTAGTTAATTTACCTCTTTTCATTTGACTGTACTTTATAAGGCTCTATTCTATACAACGTTTGTTTGTTAAGAAGCAATAGTCACATCTAATATTTCTAATGTGTTTGTAACATCCTGAGAGTAACTAGAATATTTCTTCTAGTTCTCTACTAGCTAACATTTGTTGTATTTCTAATCCGTGCTGAGCTCTGGAATCAAGGCTTTACATACATGATCTCAATATATTGATATAGTAATTCTCGAACACAAGTGAAATTATAATCTTCCTTTTACAGATGAAGTAACCGGGGCCTGAGAGGTTAGGTAACTTGTATCACTTAGCTTAGTAAATGGGTGTACTGAGATTGCATCCAGAGAGTGTGGCCCTTCCCCTTTATGCCAGTACTCTGAGTGGTGTTACTGAGACTTGGCTATGGGTTTCGGTTCATCTCTGGGAGCAGAAAACTGCTAGCTATACCCATAATATTTCTTTAGAAAGAGCGGTGGTGATGCAGCCTTGGGCTCATCTTAATTTAACCTTGGGATTGATTTCTTCGCAATCTGTTGAGTTTTCTTGGAAGTGTTTCCCTACTCATCTAAATTGCATTATTACTCTCATGTACAAAGCAGCAATTAGTCTTGTATTTGCCCCTGATTTCAGGATAATAAGCTGAGACACAGAAAACTATATAGCCCATTGTGTGGTTTACAGGGATGTGAATTGGCCTAACCAAATTTACCCTTGGTGTCACCTATAACCGTTTACATGGGTAGGTCTAAATTTTATACTATTAAGCACGAAATGAATATAAAATATGACTTCGAATGCCATCTGTATGTGAAAAACTTCCAAACATGTGTTGAAAGCTCAGACTTCTCCCCAGAAATGCACTGCAGATGCTCAACGGTGCAGTCAGCAATTCCACTTAGGTGACCAGTAGGCCTCTCTAACAAGCCAAAACCCAACAGGTGTTGCTTCCCAAGCCTGCTCTTCTTGGAAGCTTTCCTAACTTAGCAAAAATCAACTCTGCTCTTCCAGTTGCTTAGGCCACATGTCTCCAGTTGGCCTCAATTTCTTTTATTCTTTTTTTCATTCCTGCCCCTCCCACCACAGAATAGCACACAGCAAAGCCCACTTTATTTCAAAATACCAGCTAAATCCCACCTCATTTCAGCACCTTCACTGCCACACCCTCATATAAGGACAGGCATCTCTCACCTGGGACCTTGAAGATGCCTCCTAACTTGTTGCCTGGCTTCGTCCCTCACCCCTCTTCTTTCAACCTAAGGGGTACTGTCAAAATGTCATTCTTGTCCTCAAAACAAGTAGCTTCCTGTCACACATAGAGTAATGCAAGGCTTATGTCATGGCTGACAAGAATCTTCCATCATCTGTCCCCCTCCTCCCCTGCCTCGCGAGCTCATCACTTTGTCTGTCCCCAGATCACCTGCTCCCTCCACTGCTGCAGCCCTTAGCCCTTCTGTCCCCTCTGCTTCAGTGCCTTCCCCTGGTACACATGCTTGCTCCTTCCCTCCTCTAGTGGCTCCTCAAAGGGGTTTTCTTCACAGTGAGGCCTCCCCATCCCACCCTAGCTAAAGGGGCAAGTCCTGTTCCATTTCTTACCTTACTTTTCCACTTGAAAAATAATCACAAATATATGTTTGGCATATCTCCGTTATCAATTGTCTGGCTTCCCACTGTCATGTAAGTTCTATGAATGTAAAGACTTCTTTCTGCAATAGACCCTGTATGTCTCGGATCTAAGTTCTGGAAAATGGTGGGTTCTCAAATATTTGTTGAGAGCACAATGAATGATTACTGGGTGAGGTTAATAATTCACCAGAAAATAAAAACTTTCCCCGTTTTTGCTTAAAATAAATGTTGTAGAAAGTGATGTTTTGTTTTATTTTTAATATTTTGCCCATGTATTGTCCCTTATTTTATCAAGCAGATGGTATTCTTCACCCAAAATCAATCATTATCATTCCCATGCCCCCTTTTTTTTCTTTTTCTTTTTGAGACAGAGTCTTGTTCAGTGGCCCAGGCTGGAGTGCAATGGCACCATCTTGGCTCCCTTTAATCTCGGCCTCCCAGGATCAAGTGATTCTCCTGCCTCAGCCCTCAGAGTAGCTGGGATTACAGGCAACTGCTGTCATGCCTGGCTACTTTTTTTGCATTTTTATAGAGACTGGGTTTCACCATATTGCCCAGGCTACTCTTGAACTCCTGACCTCAGGTGATCCGCCCTCCTCAGCCTTTCAAAGTGCTGGGATTACAGGCATGAGCCACCATGCCTGGCCCATCCCCAATTTTTATATGGAAAGGAATGTGACAGTTTTCTCCCTGTTAAATACTCGGTTCCCTCTAATAAGTATTGAACCGTTTCTAGATTGGCTGACAGTTGTAAAGTTTAAATAATTCTCCCTTTTATTTTAACGTCACCCAGGGGCATTTATGTCAAAGACTAGCCTCTTTTCTTGCTTTTCGTAAAAAGATGAGAGAATCTCTTAAGTAACCTGTAAAATGCTTTTCACCATCCTTGACAAAGGTAAAATTTAATGGTTCGTAAGAGTTTTCAGAAGCAATAAAAATATTTTTAAATGATTTAGGTTTAAGAGAAAGAGTAAAACATAGGTTATATTCACTGTGGGAAAGACTCCATGGCATAGTATCCCCTCTTTGAATGAGAGAGACTTTCCAGAAAATGGGCAGAGGACAGAAATGACCACATAGGGAGAAGGCAGAGTGACAGCCATGTTTCTCTTTGACCTCCAAGAGACAATTCCATCAAGTTTAGGATTACAAGTGAGTATTGCTATCCAAGATAAGCCAACATCTGTTACACATACCAGGGAAAGATTTATGTTTTCTGAATGCAATTTGAGGTAAAACTAGAACAAATAATATGAATCAAGAGATAAAAGGCCAATAAAACCACAATTGTCCATAGTCTTTGAGCAGCTTGGATTGTCTTTTAGAAAAATATTTTGTAAAAAATCAAATATAACTTGACAATTCATATTTACCAAATGAATAAAATGATCAGAAATCACTTAGATGGCTGGGCACAGTGGCTCACTCCTGTAATCCCAGCACTTTAGGAAACTGAGGTTGGTGGATTGCTTGAGCTCAGGAGTTGAGACCAGCCTGGGCAACATGGTATGACCCCTATCACTACTAATAATACAAAATTAGCCTGGTGTGGTGGCATGTGCCTGTGATCCCAGCTACTTGGAAGGCTGAGGCAGGATAATTGCTGACTGCTTGAACCCAGGAGGTGGTGGTTGCAGGCAGCTGAGATCGTGCCACTGCCCTCCAGCCTAGGTGACAGAGTGAGACTCTGTCTCAAATAATAATAATCATCATCATCATCACTTAGTTGATTCTCTGCATTGTCACAGAAAATGTCACAATGCATTGCTTAAGGTGTGCTCTGAAACCTGATCTTAATGGAACTATAAGATATATACATATTTTTCAGGCTCTTCTCTATCTTCTAAAATAGTTGTAATATTCTTTAAAAATTAGGAAATATAATTATTGGAATAATTAGGATATAATTATTTGGATAATAAAAGTATTGGAAGGAGATTGGTATCAAATAAATGTTCATCATCCTATTGATACTTAATAGTTTATTTCAATTATCATTATGGAAATAGTGAATACTTTTTAAAGTAATGTAACTTTTTATAATAATAAGAGAACTGTCAAGTTGTCATTGCTTCCCTAACATAGTATACAAAGGAAGAAGAGAACATTGATCCAATTCTAGCTTACACTGTGACCTTAGTATTCCAACTAGATGGTAAAAGACAAAAGTTTAAAGATTATCTACTAATTCAGTTTCACTGTTGGTAGAGTTCAGTATTACATATGTAATAAATAAATAAAGTAATAGCAAAGAAGGACACTAGGGAAAATCTGAGGAAAAATAATTTCTTAGAAATCATTTATTAATTCATATTCAATTAAAATTGTTTTTCATGGATGATAAAATCAAGTTGCTTTCTTGAGAAGTCTTACAAATTTGTTTTTTTAGGAGATGGCCACCCAAAAGATTACCTATTTTTTATATTAAAAACCCTCTTTGGAAATTTTCAGAAATAGAAGAAAGATCGCTAAGCTGAGAGTCCAAACACTTGAGTTTATTGTGAAAGTAATTGTTCAATGCTATCTATCTCAGCCATATTCTCTGGATTTCAGTGATCTGTCTGTAGAACAAAAAGGTGAGGTTATGTCTTCATGACTTTATGTAAGATTTCCAGTGCCATCTAATTGCTAGGATTCCTACTTGAGACTATTCTTAGATTAGAAAAACGAAGGGTGTGAAATGTATATGTGTGTGTGTGTGTGTGTGTAGTTGATGATAGCCTTTTATGACAAAAGAATGTTCTGTATCAGTGTTTAGCAAACACTTTCTGTGTATTTAAGATTGATGTGGCTGTATTCCAATAAAATTTTGTTTACAAAACCGTTAACACATGGGATTAGGTCCATGGTTATAGTTTGCCAACCCCTGACGATATACACTAGTGAAGGTGTTAACTGGTTTAGTCCTTCGGGTAGGTAATATTGAGGCCAAATCAGATTTTAGGAACGTTCTTAACTTTGACACCACGGTCTCAATTCTAGGAACTTATCCTAAGGGAATATTTGGAAACATTCATAAAGATATTATCTGTAAGAACATTTGTTGTAACATTATTTATGACAGCAGTACAATGAAAAGAAACTAAAAACCTTTCAATAAGAAATAAATTATGTGTATTATAGTTTATTCATACACTATGTCACTACATATTCAGTAAAATGATGTCACATATTTATATGTACTGATGTGGTATAATCTCCAGATTATAAGATTAGAAATAATTTCATTTTCTTAAAACTCTATGATGTTTTTGCATATAGTGTATTGCTTTTGTAACTAGAATAAAAAAAGCAGCAAAGATTTCAATTTGGGAAAAAATGTGTAGCACTAAACAGATTATTAAACACTCAAGAGATGTTTGGTTTCTTGAGTAGACTCATTCCACCTTGAAATTAAAGGTGTTTTAAGAATCATTGGCACCTCTTTCCTACCTGAATCAAAGATACTTGATGAGAACAAGTCTATAATACCGGTAGACATGGAATCTATCTAGAAATCTTGGAAAATGTCTTCTGGTAACAACAAATTATGCTTTATATAGACGTTTAGACCTCAGTAGTTTATTAATTTTTATCTCTTATGTTATTATTGTATTTTTTAGGGACAGGGCCCCACTAGTCACCAGGCTGGAGAGCAATAACACAATCATAGCTCACTAAAACCCAGAACTCCTGGGCTGAAGGGATCTTCTGCCTTAGCCTTTTGAGTAGCTGGGACTGCAGGCATACCAGCATACCCGGCTAATTTTTGCAGAGATGGGGTCTAGCTACATTGTCCAGGCTAGTCTTGAACTCTTGGCCACAATCAATTCTCCCTCAGTTTCCTAAAGCATTGGAATCATACATCCCTTTACATTTTGCAGAGAATTTGCCCTTCTTCATCCTAAATGACATTCAGAAAGTCATCAAATTACTGTAGGTGACAATTTTCATTATCACTATTCACCAAAACATTGTAGGTGGTAACTTGCTTCTCACTTTCAAAAAGATCCTGAGCAGTTGGTCTGTCATTACCCTTTCATCAATCAGATGCATTAAGCAACTGGAAAATGAACAAAATTCTCTCACCTGCCATTATTATAAACTCCACTAGCAAAGGCAAATGAGAGGGAAAAAAATGAACTATCCAATAATATTATTTATAATATTATTAATACTTAATATTATTTATACTTAAATTTTTCATATTGCTGAGATATTTTTTTTCTAATTCAGGGGTTTCACTGTCCATAATTATGTGCACAAACAGCTAACCAGACTCCATATAAAAAATAAAAACAAAAAAAAATTATATTGTTAAGGTACCACTTGTCATTTCTTAGTCCAAGTCTTTTCAGAGAATAGTCTGCATAGATCTGCTAGAAGCAGAGTCAGGTCACACTAAACTCAGTTGATTTGTAAGCTTTTGAATTGATTTTTTTTCTTTTTCTTTTTTTTCTTTTCTTTTCTTTTTTTTTTTTTTTTTTTTTTTGAGGCAGCGTCTTACTCTGTTTCCCATGCTGAAGTCCAGTGGCACAATCTCAGTTCGCTACAACCTCTGCCTCCTGGGTTCAGGTGATTCTCATGTCTCGGCCTCCTAAGTAGCTTGGATTACAGGCGTGCACCATCATGCCTGGCTTATTTTTGTATTATTAATAGAGATGGGGTTTTGCTATGTTGGCCAAGGTTGGTCTCAAACTTCTGACCTCAAGTGATCCTCCCACCTCAGCCTCCCAAAGTGCTGGGATTACAGGTGTGACCCATGGCATCCAGTCATACTGAAATTTTTCTTAGGAAAGAAATCCATTCATAAAAAGTTAATAAAGCTGACCAGACACCATGGCTCACACCTGTCATCCCAGAGCTTGGAAGGCCAAGGCAGGAAGATTGTTTGAGGCCAGGGGTTTGAGACCAGCATGGAGAAAACAGTGAGATCCTTGGCTCTACAAAATAGCAATAAACAAAATTAGCCAGGCCTGGTGGCATGCCTGTTGGTCTAGCTACTCAGGAGGCTCACTTCCGCCCAGAATTTCGAAGTTACAATGATCTATGATTATGCCATTGTACTATGGCCTTGGTGACAGAATGAGACTCTGTCTCCAAACAAAACAAAGCAAAGTTAATGAAGGATGTAAGTAGGAATTCTTATAAGTTTATTAAAATAAATATATATATGATTAAATGTAAAATACTTTATAAAGGAACAAAAACAAATGACAAATCAAAACAACAGCAACAAAACTTTATAAGAAAAAGGAACACTGTGTATCAAAACTCTAGACCAACCAGGCTTCTAAAAACTTACTGTCAAATATCACATGCTGGCTTCCAAAGAAGTCATCTCGTATCAAAGCTACAGGTCACTCAATGCATGTAACCTCTCTCTAGTCCTAAACATCCAACTCTTTATTCTGTAACCACTTCCCAAAGAAAAAAATCCTCTCCGTTTACCAAGCAAGCTCTTTACCCGGTATTTCTACCACTAAGGATATAGAAAAAACAATATGCTAAGCTTAAGAATATCAAATGTTTGTTGAGATACAGGATTTTGGCCAGTGTTTGTTATTTTCACAGTAAACCTAACTCTCAAACGTAAAAGCAGTAAAAGAGAATGAAAAAAAAAATATTTCAAATTTGAGCAAGACTTTTCCTTTGAATCAAAATTCACCGAATACATAATCAGACAAGGAAATATGTATACACAAGCCCAGATCAACCTTCTTCCCCCCACTTCTACTTCTGTTTCTTTTTTTTCCCCATCCTGCTCCACTCCACCCTTACATCTATACTTACATCTTCCTTATGGCTTACTTAAATTTTCTTTTTTTGCATTTATATTTTTCTCCTCCTTTTTTCCTAGTTCTTTCTTTTCCATTGCAAGTATTTCAGCCTTTTTTTGTGTCTCTCAGTGACCTCTGGAATTGTACTGGTGGCATATGCAAAATTTAGGGATGAATAATGTATTTGTGCTTAGTTTACAGAAGGTCACCTAGGGCAAACAACTGCTTTTAGTCCTCTATTCCTGGTCATTCTGTGCTCAGAGAAAAATCAAAGAAAAGAAATACAGTTGGATTGATTTTTAAAAATATTAAACAGAAAAAATATTTTAAGTTAGCAGGAATATATGGAGTGCTTAACAAGGCTGGCAGCTGTGCTAGTCCACAGAGAAAGAAAAAAAAATCTAATAAATAGTTCTTGGACTTAAGGTAGTAAAATCTTTATTCTAGCTTTACGTGACCCAACAACCAAGTTCCCTGACAGATGGCCACATGACATACTGCTCTCTTGTCCTATTGCTTATTCTGTGCTTGTCCTTGCTCTTTTATGTATTGACATAAAAAAAAAAAAAGAAGCAACCAAACATAAAATTAATCAGCTCTGGTGCTGTCAGTTACCATTTCCAAACATTCACTGCTTCTCCATTGCTCCAAAGTAAAATGGAAATATCTAACTTGCCAGATAAAGCTCTCAAATATCTGATCTCATTCTTCCTTTCCAACATTAAGCTCCATTGGTTCTGTTTTAGTTAAGACAGAAAAGGCTATGCAGCAGTAACATTTCAGTTTTTTTCTGTGAAATTAAGCTCAAGAAACATTTATTTCTCACCAACACAAAGTTTGATATGGATCAGCAGATACTCCCTTCCATCTGGTAATCCAAAGAGTGAAGTTCTCACCACTTTGTAATGTTACATTTCATAGGGCTGCCAGATTTATGCAATATAGGATGCTCAATTCAATTTGAATTTCAAACGGACACAATTTTTTTTTAGTATAAGTATGTCCCATGCAATATTTGAAACATATTTTTACTGAAAAGTATTTCTTGCTCATCTAAAGTTCAATGTTTTCAAAAAGAGAATTACTGTAATAATAGTATAAAAAGATTTCAGGCAGGGGGTGGTGGTTTGCACCTGTAATCCCAGCACTTTGGGAGGCTGTGGTGGGCAGGTTGCCTAAGCTCAGGAGTTCACAGTCAGCCTGGAAAACACAGTGAAACCCTGTCTCTACTAAAATTCAAAAAAATAGCTGGATGTGGTGGGGTGCACCCGTAGTCCCAGCTACTTAAGAGGCTGAGGCAAGAGAATCACTTGAATCTGGAGGTGGAGGTTGCAGTCAGCCCAGTTCGCACCGCTGCACACCAACCTGGGTGACAGAGCGATACTCCATCTCAAAAACAATAAAAGTTTTCAATATACAAATAGTATAATAGTAAAATAATTTAGCGTATAGAATA
>NW_022436944.1:49359596-49373313 GCF_009761245.1 Sapajus apella
ATAATATATTATATTATATATAATATTATATATTATATTATATATAATATATATTATAATTTTGTATAATAATAATTTTTTGTATAACTCTGTTCCATGCAATATTTGGAACATGCTTACACAAATTTTTTTTGGTGTTTATCTGAAATTTAAGTTTAAATGGGAATCCTGTATTTTATCTCTGAACCCTATATATTTTAAGCAAGTATCCTTCAAGGTTGCAGCCGCCAGGAGAATAAAGAAATGGAGGGTATCATGGGTACCTTATCTTCCTGGCCCTGAAGCGGCACTCATCACTTCTGCTCACAGTCCTCTGGACAGAACTGGTCACATGGCCCCGGTATAACCGCAATGAAGCCTGGAAATTTAGGGCAGATCATGGAAAATTGGTGTCCACTACAGTCTCTGCTCTATTCTCTTTATTACATTTGTACATCTAGAGAGTGACTACTTGGCAGTAGAGAGGTTTGAAACTTCTCTGGACATTTAAAGAAAGAAACAATGTCTTTTACCTGGGATGCTATCATGGAAAGGGAATTTAAGCCTTGACAGACAGGTAGGAAGAAGGATAAACATTGTCATGGAGGTAAGAAATATAACATAAAAAAATAGCAGAAACATTGTCATAGAGGTAAGAAAGGCAGAACATAGCAATGAACATTTTTCTGATTAGATTTTTGTTGACATATAGATCGTTTGAGATTTGTCCATCATCTCAGTTCTCATCCTATTAAAAAGAGGATTTAATTTTAGATTGACAGATGATATCCTTGAAGATGATCAGGAAATGTGGCAGAGAGCATTGCAGATTATAGATAAATTTGTCAAGAGAGTGATAATATGTAACAAAAAAAGATAGTCAGCCCCAAATTAAATGTATTCGCTTACGCTTCCAACCATAAAAAATCGGAGAAGATCTTGTCAGATGAACAAATCTGAAGTTCTTGGAATTTTGGGATAAATGCTTTAAAAATTAGAAACATACAATAGGGATAAAGAAAATAATCAGGCTCAACTGTATGTCAGGTTTTACTTGCATATTCGTTGTAAATTTGGCAATTTGTAAATGATGAGTTTTCATTACAGGACATATGTCTTGTTCTTATTGAAATGTGAGAGGAATAATATATAATATATGGAAGATGCTAGAAAAAAACATATTTTCCTTTGTGAAAAATTTAAAAAGTAATCTAACAATTCAAATGTAAAGATGTATTCAAATCTATCTTTTTATTTGTGGAAACATTCAGTATATCAACATAAAGTTAAAGGAATTATCATTACAGACACTTTATAAGATATACATGTCATTTATCCTGTGAACACAGGCTCTTTGCTCCTGGAAAAGAAAGTCAGAAAGATCTGAGTTCCCATTCACTGCTGCAGACTCAGTGCCTGCTGAACCTAATATTAGTGTGTCTTAGTAAGATATATTTGCAGTCCTCACAAAGAAAAATGGTTATAACTCACAAATGGTTTAAAAAAAAAAACAAAAAAACACACTGCATGACAAATTTACTTCAAGATTGAATGCAAATTTCAATCAGGAGTATATTTCAGGGGCTAATTAATAGAATTCTGAAAATCAAGTTTAAAAATTAAAATCTTGACACAGCAAGCCATGGCTTTTGGGGGTGAAAGGAATGTTTACTCTTGCTGATGTTTGTGGGCAAATCTCTGAACATCATGAAGAAAACACATTTTAGTACTCAGGACTATGCCATCTCAACGTTTCACATTCCTGCCCTTTTGGGAAGTTGTAGTTATTATTCCAGAGTCTCAAGAGATTTGCTGTAAGATCTAAACTGCCACACTCTCCCTTTCGAAACCAGACATCCATAGTCAGGGTATGCATTTTAAGAATGCATATCTTTAATGAAAATAGTCTTTGTACTCTAGAATCTTCCCTGCAGCCTGACTCTGAAAATGGTCTGTTGTTCTTTTCATTTGATTTTTACAATCCCAGAAGCGTTCAGAGGAAGTGTTATATTTCTCTTTAAAGCACACTGAGAATAAAGTTAATTGGTAATAAAATGCATCAATCGTCTTCTCTAAGCAAAAAGTGAATAGCAGTAGCGTTACTCTGATGGTTTTTCATTGAGCTTTTCCTCCTTCACAACTTTTATTGGATATTGACTGAAGAAAACAAAAGAAAGTAATGTAATCACAATGCTCAACACCTCAGAACTGAAGGGTTTTATTAATTCCTAAACCTTATAACTCCAAATGGAAATGCAAAATGCTTTTTCAACTTTTTAGGGCATTTACTAACTCTAGAGTTAGTAAAATGTATTCCTAGATAGTATCTAGATAGGAAACAGTATCTCTAGATACTATCTAGAGATAGTAAATGTTAGAAGTTCAGTGAAGCTACATGACGCCGAGTTAGTTCAAAACCTTGTTCTACCACTAACTGTATAATCCTGGGTAGGTGAACTTACTACTTTAATCTCAGTTTGTCACCTGCGAATAGGGCTAATAGTGAATAGTATCAGCCTCATAGGAAGTTTTGAGCATTAAATACATTAATATCTGTGAATTGCTTGGCCCTTTCTGTGTCTTGCGCATAAGTTCTTAGAAAACATGAAAGCCTATTGCTTTTATTCCCAATTTACTAAGGTGTATCTTAGAAACATTTTTCCTATATATGATTATTTTCAACTTTCTAGGTTTTAGGCAGATTTCGTTATAAATACTGTCTAAGGTCAAGTTTACTGGGAAACAGGCTGTGAGGCAGAGATTGTAGGTGAAGTTTATCGTGGAGTATAATTTGAGTCAACAGTAGTCGCAGAAAGTGAAGGAAGCAGGAACTAGCAGGAGGAGAGGCTGAGTTGTCACAATACCTCACAATCCCTTGATCTGATGGGTTGGAATGGCTCTTCCGGGTCGTCTCAGTTTAGACAGAGGGGATCAGGTCTTTTTACACCCCTCACGTTGATGAGTCCTTGAATGCAAGATGTGGCTCTGGATCAGAAGGGGAATAACCTTGGGCCAGGTGGCTCTTTAGGGCTGAGGGTACTGCCCAGCTGGTGACTCATCTGGCAGCTGGCATTCACCAAAACCATCGACAGCTGGAAGAATGAGTGTCAAGTCTCGAACAAAGCACCTAGTGACCCATCAGTGCACTATCACATGGTGCATGTATGATATTATTTGCATTCCTTATGAATGCCTTGATTTGTTTTACAAGAGATCTCCAAGGTTCACGTTGAGAAAAACATAAAGGAATTTTTGTTACAATACCAAAATTAACTGGCTAATTAAAAAAAAAAAATCCTAGGCTTTTGCCTCCCTATCTCCTGAAAGTTACATTGTGTGAATTTTGATGTTTTAGCTTGTTATCTTGTAAGTATGAATATAGTCTCTGAGTTTTTGAGTTAATATTTGAACATTTTAATATTACTGTAACATTCTTCCAAGCCTAGCTTCCTATGAGCCTTTTGTTTTTATTTTACATTGCATAAATAGCATTATAAGAAAAATAAGGGGACTTTTAAAATGAAACATCTTTATTAAGATGTCACTGTATTTTTTCTAATTACCACATTCTCCTTTCTAATATGCTAATGTATTTTGCATAGGCATGTTTAAGGTATGTAGTTTACATTTTTTTATCTAACTTAACATCATAAATATTTTTATACGACTAATTTTTACAATAATAATTTTAATAGAAGCCCAAGAATCAAATGAATTGATGTGCTTAAATTGCTTAACTGTTCTCTCAGCATTTGGCTTTCAGACCATTGCCAGGTTTTGCCTACAAAATTGTACTGTAAGTTATAAATTTTCTAACTCAGCAGCTCAGTTCAGTTCACTAAGCAGTGACAGTCAGTGTGACTCATGTTATTAAAAGGAGGCAGACATAACAAACATAAAACTCAGTCTTTCCCTCAAAAGTACTTATGAATGAAAATGAGAGACTTATTTACTACGAATGGAAGTAAATAAGGATCCACAAAATTAAACATGACCAGTGATATGGTAGAGCAGAGATAGGAGCAATTATTTCTAATTGTACAGGAAGAAAAGGCCTCATAGAGGAGGAAGATTTTAAGCTAGGCTTTTCAGGATGTGTAAAATTTAGACAAGGAAAAAGGATGATAAGGGCATTTTGAGCCAAAATAAAAGTAATAGCAAAGAAAAAAGGATATAAAAGTAATTTACAGATATAAGAAACTATGAGTCATCTGGGATGAGTGGCTTATATGAGATGAAGAAGTGACGAAGATAATTTAGAGTCACATATTCCAGGAACTTGACCTCCATATTATATAGAGTTTTGATTCCCCTGTAAGCAAAAATAGACTTTTTTTAAACAGGATAGAGCCATGATTAGATCAGTGCTTCAGAAGAAAGACATTGCGTTATTATGCAGCGAGGTAGAAAGCTTGTATCCCTGTTAGAATGGTATTGCCCCAGTTCAAGGAAAGTTTATTAATTATTCTTTCATTTTTTTGTTCTTTCCTTCATTCATTCATAATTCATGAGTAGGTAATCACCTTAGCAGGGTTTTAGACCTTGGGGCTGTTAAGATAAAAATCAATATCAATTTAAAATTATTCACTTGTTCAACAAATATAAATTGAGAGCCTACTTCTTGCTAGATGAATGAATCAGAGCAGAATTTACTTCAGTCATTGCCCTTGAGTTGCAAGTAGTTGGATAGTGCACCGTATTTGGTGATTACAGGCTGATGCATTAGAGTTAGGAATAGAAGACTAAAGTTCTTCACTATGTGACTTTTCACAGAGGAGTTTATACAGACTCTCTAAACTACCCTTCATCCCAACTGTTCTCTTCAATGAATCACCTCTGTTTGCTGATATTTGCCCCCTTATCTACAAACAGGAACAGAGTCCAAATCTGGAAACCCAAACTTAGGTGATATGGTATAAAGGTCAAGTAATCTGGCTGCTTGAAGATCTGGAGGAATTAGAACACTTTGGAACCTTTCTTGCTGTGTTGCTGAGTTTATTGAAACATTTCTACTTTCATGAGAAATCAAGGTGCAAGAAATCAAAACGTACCATAGCATCTCAAGAATGAGAATACCACGCTATTGTTACACCATCATTTAGGTTTCATAGTCATGAATCAACCACTGCTCAAAAGAAAACTGCTCTGAGAAAAGACATATTTTCAAAAGCCTTTTTCAGAACGAATGAAGTAATAACAATTCATTCTTATATATTACCCGCTACAGCTAAATCAAATGCCTGATAAAATATAAGAAAGCTCAGACCAGATTACATTTGAAATATATCATGTGGGAATACGTTTTAATTTGAAGACACATTGAAAGTGATTCGCTACATTAAAGATTTCAAAATATGCATTGTATTATTCTGCCATATCATAAGTGGTCTATCAGCTACAGTAAAGTTAAAAAATGAGCTTATGCGCAGGTAAATCATCTTTTGCTTTGAAAAGACAAAATTATTTCTGAGAAATATTTTCTAATTAATGTAACTTTATTTCATCAAGGCAGGAGTTAACTGCCTTTCTGTTGGTGTGATCAGCTTCCCATGTCTCTGGAGGGGCTAAGTGGGTGCAAATAAGAAAATAAACTGTAATAGGCAAGGTACTTAGAGGAGACAATCTCAGTGCCCTGCACAGATTCCCTTGAACACCTTTTATGTCTTCTGTGAGCCCCTCCCAGACCTGAATGCATTTCTGTTTCCAGCTGCTAGCCTCTGTGATTTTTCTTCCTAGGGCAATTCTTAGATTACTGGAGCCACTTTGCCTGTAGGCACAGGAAGCCAAGGGCCTCTGGAAGTCTAAGCACCCCCGTCTTTCCCAGCAGTGGCTCATAATCACTGTCTTGCCTGAATATAAAAGCTCAACTCACTTGCTTGGGTTGGGATAAACTCTGAGGTATGACTTAGGCTCCACAGCTGCCTGCAAAGTTAGGCTAAAACCACTCTCCATGAAACTTCGTTTGAAATTGCACCCTTGCTTGACTGTTTCCCTTTCTCTGCTTCTTTCTGTCACTCCAAAATAGGTTTCCTGGAAGTATTTCCTTAATAAACAGCTGTAATATAAATAACTTGTTTCAGGATAGGCTTCCAGGGAAGTCTGAGAAAGTACTTCTGCTTAAAACATCTTTTTCCTCCACTCTGCATTTTGCAGATATATTCTGAGTTAATAAATCTTCTAAGCTGTGTAAATATACCCTCAGAGAGATAAGAATAACAAAACAGAACATTCCCAACAAACTAAAATAACCACAGATCCAGTAACTAAGATTCAGCAGCCAGACTGCCTGTGCCTATGTTGTTTTGTAAGGTAGCCAAAGCAGAGTGAGCATCTCTACCAATATCATTCTTTCCACACCCAAAGGAGTGCAATTCCAGTATATTGATACTGCTGAGACCAAGCTCTGGCTAGAGGTCTAGTTTCTACAAGTAAGATGCTTAGGTAGCAAGATAGAAAGGGAGACTTAGTAGAAGGGCTTGCTGGGAACTGAAGATGTTAATGCCTTTGACTGGTTCAGAGATCAGATGCAGAGCAGAGGGTAGAAGAGCAAACCACTGTTCAGGATAGTCTCATAAAGTGACTGACACTAGAACCGGTCTAGCTGCAGTTCAGCTACAAATCTGATTGGGATTTTAATCCAGTTATTTAGAGCATAAAGGTGAGCCAAAGGAAATCCACTAACCCTGTCTATTTATAAACACCAAGTTCTAGGTAACTTTCCTCTAATTTTTGACAAATGTCAAAAAGAAAAAAAAAGTACCCTCTGAGAGCCATCCAGTTGCAAAAATGAAAAGGAACAATCTTCTGAAGACAAGAGGAAGAGCAGACTTCTGAACATTATTTATAACAGGAACCAGAGAAAACTTAAAAGGCTGTTTATCATGCTTAACTTGATTTAAGAAGTCGTTGCTTTTGGTAAACAGGAAAAGAAAGCCACAAAATAGACAAGCTGAGATGAAGGGACAACAGGATGAGAAGAAAAGAGGGCAGGATATGAGGCCAAGGCAACAAGCTGGGATGAAACGGGAGCTCTCAGAGAGAAAAGGAGGTGCTGAGGGAGTCCAGCAGAAATTCAAACTTAAAATCATTTTCATGTCAATCCCTCCCTACACATCCACATCCCATAATGGCACATAGAAGAACAGAAGAAAGTAGTGATAGATATACAGGACAAGTAAAGGAGATATAAACTAAAAATTTTGAGTTTCTAGAAAGAAAATAGATTAACTGGAACAGAAGTAATAATTAAAGATGCAGTTGAAGAAACCTGTTCTAAACTGGAGGGTTGAAGAGGAAATGGGTGGAGGAATTAGCAATGCAGATTGCAAGGGCTGACCATGATCCGGGCAACATTATTTAAAGGACAATTACACATATATCCTGCTATTTTTAAATTATAAGAAAATAGGTTGAGCTGCATTCAGAAACAAAAATACAAGTTATATATGCTGCAATTAATATTTACCTGGTCCCATAGAATAACTCGCAACACTAAATTTCAAAGGATGATGAAGCAGATTGGGAGTAATGTTCATTCATTCAACAAATAAGCTTCTAGTGTGTGCCCAGCATTGTGTTAGATACTGAAACCACAATAATGTAAACTCTTAGAACCTGAAGTGATCCGTATATGGAATTAAAGATAATTAGTAATCATAGTTAAATAAAAGGTTTATGTAAAGGAATAAGCATCCCATATTTATATGCTGAGCTCTCCCCTGCAGTTTCTGACTCAGTAGGTCCAGGACAATTCCCAATAATTTACATTTCTAAGTTCCCCGGTGATGCTGATGTAGCTAATACAGGAATCACACACTGAGAACCACTCATTTGCATTAACAAAAATTTGGGTGGGAATAGAACAGAAATGTTCCACCCTGGTAGAATTATTACATTATTTTAGTCACTGAAATGAACAACTTTGGAGATTATTTGATACTATATAAAAATCATCATCATACAATATTGCATAAATAAGTCAGTGTGTGTGATGATATATTAAGCTCTTTACAGAAAATGGTTAAAAAGGGAAGAGGTGGATATCCGATAAACAAAGATTTTGAGGAAATTCAAAAATTGTTGACATTATTTCCAGTCTATGTCCTTATAGTTAAATATTTTTATCTTTTTACCTTTCTGTATTTTCTAAATATTTTGCATTAATTTTATATCATGAAAAAGAAAAAAATATCCAGGAACTCCAGTTCAAATGTTGTCTTCTTGGTTAAACTTCTACCAGTCCCCTAGACCATTAACCCAAGTGCCAGTTGTGAATTCTGTTATCGCACCATAAAAGCATTTATCACTTCTTTGTCTTTCATTAAAAACTGACTATTCTAATCCCAGCTACTCAGGAGGTTGAGGCAGGAGAGTCACTTGAACTGGGAGGCGGAGGTTGCAGTGAGCCAAATTTGTGCCACTGTATTCCAGCCTGGGTGATGGAGCAACACTCTGTCTAAATGCAAACAAGCAAACAAAACCCTTACTATTCATGTTAGTATTTTAAAAGTTCTGAAGAGTTTCAGTTTTTAAAAAGACTTGTTTATGTTTGCTTATTCCAGCACTTTCCAAGCTTGTCCACAAAACTATATAGACCATCTATTAATGTTCTGCAAATAACTGGTCCACACGGTGGGGTTAACCAGTAATTTTGCATTTATTGAATGAATGAATGAATGAATGAATCAAGGAACCAGTGAATCATTGCCGTGTATTAATATGTTTCCAAGTGGTGAGCCCAAATCAAGAGCTTTCTTTCAATGGGCATGAACAATTTTTTTTTTATGTTTACTTATACTTCTCATTTCCAAAGTACTCAACTAACTTGATAGAGTGTCTTCTGGGTGCAAGGCACACTGACATGCAAAGCCATCTTATTTTACATGTTTTATGTCAGCCAAGTGTTAGCGCATTACATCCTCACTTATCTCAACCTTCAGAAATATTTAAATCACTTGTCATAGATGATTGTGTATCTACATGATCGTTATTTAAATTTAACCAAGACTGATAATTTCATCCAATATGGGCAAAAAAAGGATAACAGGAGAATCCAAGCATCCTCTCACAGAAACATACAAGTACCAGATGGAGTTTCCTGCATTTTGAAAGTTGATGACACTGTATTTCCAAATAAATATCGTATGCCAAAAATAAGAGCCCATCTGGAATTTTATAATTAATTATTTTCTCTGCCAAGGAATTTCTTTCCCACTGTAATGGCTATATTCCATGCCATTATTACTTTGGATCATGGGATTTCTTATGGTCCTTTATGTTTTTCAGGAGTTATATAAAAATATTTTTCAAGTATGGAAATATCTGATAACTTAGAAACAAAAGTAGGATGGAATGCAATTATATGTAAACAGCCTGCTTCCCAGCACACACACACACACACACATCACCAAAGACAAATAGGAACAGAAGTCTCTGAAGGGAAAAGTCATTATTAAAATTTAAGTTCACTGTTATTTTCACATGAGGGTTGCAAAATGCTTCTCCCACAACACTGCGTATACAGCAAGTGGCCTCAAGTAGTTTGTTGAAGAACACACAACGGAATTAAAGAATGTTGTGATTTTGAAAGAGAAGAAGAATCTGGGGGTAACTGAAATTAAAGATGGTTATTTTGTTGTATAAACTATGCTTTTAAAATGTCTTTTTTAAAAACTTTTAAGTGCAGGAATACAAGTGCAGGTTTGTTACATAGGTAAATTTATGTCATGGGAGTATGTTGTACAAATTATTTTGTCACCCAGGTATTAAGCCTAGTACCAATTAAGCTTAGTTATTTGTCCTGATCCTCTTCCTTCTCCCACCCTCCACCCTCTGAAAGGCCCCAGTGTGTGTTGTTACCACAATGTGTCAATGTGTTCTCATCATTTAGCTTCAACTTATAAGTGAGAACATGTGGTATTTCATTTTGTATTTCTGAGTTAGTTTGCTGATGATAATGGCCTCCAGCTCCATCCATGTTCCCGCAAAAGACAGGATCTCATTGTTTTTTATGGCTATATAGTATTCCACGGTGCCGATATACCACATTTTCCTTATTCATTCTATCATTGATGGGCATTTAGGTTGATTCCATGTCTTTGCTATTGTGAATAGTGCTGCAGTGAACACACATGTGCATATGTCTTCATAATAGAATGCTTTTTATTCCTTTGGGTATATACCCAGTAAAGAGATTGCTGGGTCTATATCCCTTTAGACCAAAGGATGTTTCTTTAGACCAAAGTCTTTGGGTCTTTGAGGAATTGTCACACTGTCTTCCACAATGGCGGAACTAATTCTAACTCCAATCAAGAGCATGTAAGGCGTTCCTTTTTCTCCACAACCTCACCAGCATCTGTTATTTTTGACTTTTTAATAGTAGACATTCTGACTATATTAGATGGTATTGCATTGTGGTTTTGATTTGCATTTCTCTAATGATCAGTGATGTTGAGCTTTTTTCATGTGATTTTTGGCCACAAGTATGTCTTCTTTTGAGAAATGGCTATTCATTTCCTCTGTCAACGTTTTAATGGAGTCATTTGTGGATTTTTTGGTAAATTTAAGTCTTTTTTAGATGCCGGATATAAGACATTTGTTGGATGCATACTTTGTAGAAATTTTCTCCCATTCTGTAGGTTGTTTAGTTTAAGCTCTTTAGTTTAGTTAGATCCCATTTGTCAACTTCTGCTTTTGCTATGATTGCTTTTGGCATCTTTGTCATAAAATCTTTGCCTGTGACTCTGTCCTGAATGGCATTGTCTAGGAGACATTATGATACCTGACTTCAAGGTATACTACAGGGCTCCAGTAACCAAAACAGCATGGTACTGGTACAAGAACAGATACATGTATCAATGAAATAGAATAGAAAACCCAGTAATGAGTCCACACACCTACAAATATCTGATCTTCCACAAACCTGACAAAAACAAGCAATGGGGAAAGGATTTCCTTTTCAATAACTGGGATAACTGCTAACCATATGCAAAAGACTGAAACTGACCCCTTCCTTACACCATATACAAAAATTAACTCAGGATCAATTAAAGACTTCAGTGTAAAACTCAAAACTCTAAATGTCTAAATGAGTAAAATTACTTCCTTGAAAATGAGGTTATGAAAACTGAACATTTTAGTATACAATATCATGTTTTAAAAAATCAAAACCTTTGAAAAATATTACTGTATTTCTAGAATAAACATAGGAAATGAAACATATCCCATTCAGGTTTAAAGTGAACATCAAGAAAATTTACATTGTCTATTCATTGTGTTTGAATACTTATATTGATAGGTTAAAGGCATCTCAGGCACACTGCAGTTCACTGTGGGCCACATCTTTTTTTTAATTGATAAAACTATTTAAAATACGGATTTTAATCTAAAATCATTTGAAGTCTTTACTGACAGAAAATAATAACACTGTTTTATAGGTATAGGACTTAATGTGACAGACACTGTTTTAAGTGATTTACATATATTATCCTATTTAACCTTTACAACAACCCTATGAGCTGTAAATAGATACTATGATTATCCATATTGTACAATGAGGAAACGGAGGTACAAGAGAGGATATAAACCAGAATTTAACACCAGATGTTCTGGCCTGACTTCTAGTATTTAACCAGATTGGCTTGCTGGTTGTTTCTCAAACATGATACATATTTGGGCAAGAAATTGAAATCCTTGTAAGCACACTGACAAGGTGCATGAGAAAGATAGTGTAGTGTCAACTGATAATAAAGAGAATCCTTTGTAAAGTTACTTTTCTTTTTTAATGTGATTCAGTTATTCAACTTGAGCATCCTATAACCCTAATTTTCAGAGCTGGAAGCCTTAGAATATTAGAAATCCAAGTTTCCGAGTGATTTTTGTTTGTTTACAACAGCCAGAAGTATCCCAGACAAACAATAGAAGTCAGCATATCTGGATGGTCCCCGAAATAAACTGATACTGAGCAAACTGAAGAAAACAGTAGCCCCTACTCAATGGTAGTTAACTATTTTCACATAGGCTCACTGCTGCCCAGTCTCCTGATTGTTAAAAAGAAGCTGAAAATCTGATTCTTATCTGAAATTTCTCAACTTTGAAAGTATGTTTCAGATAATTAAATGCATTTAAAAATTTTTAAAGCAACTCTGACCAAAGAGATCACATCTGTACACTGGCTCTACCACATGGGCCACTGGGCTACAGAAGAAACTATAATGTGGATTATGGAGTCACCTGCACCAAGTGAGGACCTGCTACCTCCAAGGACTATTCTAGGGGCTTACCTACACCAAGGAATAATTTATTTGCCCTTCAGTATACTTGATATAAGGTTGCTTGGGTATAAAGTTCCAAATGTACTTTAGACCTTTTGAGGATCTACCATGAGTTATTAATTGCCTGCAGGGAGGATCTGCTGGCATCACCTTCCCTCCTTCTCCATAGATTGTTCCTTGTGTGTATATCCCAGCTTAACTGTATCCTGCTGTAACCCATACTCACTCATCATAAGCATAGATTGTCTTTGAGTAAAAGACAAAATCAATCTCTAGGTAAAATTACGTGTGTTAAAAATATAATTCCTACAAGGGAAGCAGTTTTTGGAATATCAACATTTCTAGATAGTTTTCTGTTTTTAGCTTAAAGATGTCACTTAAAGTACTGGGGGGTGGAGACATGTCTGGAAGAAAAGCACAGAAGGAGAAAAAAAGAAAGAGACAACATTTTGGGGTTTATATGGTTGTAGATTTAATGCTTTGATCTAGAAAAGACAGTGCAGGACATGGTCTCCTGTGATTCTGGCCTATGAACTGATAGTCAGGTAAACCCCTAGCATATTAGGTCATTGTAAAAGATTGCCTTTTCCATTCATAATCTTTCTTCGATCCTTTTCCCAAAAACCTTCCTGAAAAGTAATCTACAGGCCTACAGGAAAGAATGCTATTATGTCATAAATGTGAGCCAGAACTATTTCCATTACTTTGAAAGATATAGAAGAAGTAAGATACATATTAACTGATAAAACACTCTCCTAAGTTGCTCAGATATTTCATGCTTTAATTCTATTGTCAATTACTCAAAATAACTGTGGCCAGCATGGGTGTGTTCATTTATTCAACTAATATTTCTTTAGTACCTGCCACATTGCAGACATTTCTGCTGGGGGTAAAGACACTGTAGAGATTCAACACCTAACTGAAACCTCAACCAGTTTCAGACAATTCTTACATGTCTGATCTTTCTTATAAAAAAAGGAGCCCCTAGTACTAATTACACAGGAACAGGACATTTTAATGTAGTTTTCACCTATTTATTCAATTAATACTTATTGAAAGCTTACATTATACAGGTTACTCTTCTAAATATGAGACAACAAAAAATAAATTTTTTAAAAAGCGTCCTGTTTCCATCATGTATAAATATTATAATTGGAAGTATATTTAATAGAAAATGATGGCTGGGCATTGTGACTCATGGCTATAATCCCAGCACTTTGGGAGGCCAATACAGGAGAATCATTTGGGGCCAAGAGTTAAAGAGCAGTCTGGGCAACATAGAGATACCCCATCTTTACAAAAAATTAGCCAGGTACTGTAGCATGTGCCTGTGCTTTCAGCTTCTCAGGAGGCTGAGGTGAGAGGCTCACTTGAGCCTGGAAGTCCTAGGCTGTAGTGAGCTATGATGACACCACTACCTTCTAGCCTGGGCAACAGAGTGAGATCCTGAAAAAAAAAAAAAAAGA
>NW_022436944.1:49373413-49376402 GCF_009761245.1 Sapajus apella
GAAGGAAAGGAAGGAAAGAAAATGTTTCTACATTTGTGACTAAGTCTTTTTATATATATATATTAGATTTATATATATATTAAATATATATATTTAATATATGTATATAATATATATTATATATATATATTATATATATATATGTATCACATGAAACCCAGCTGCATAATTTCACATTGCATATATAGCTAATTTATATTACAATCTTTTTTTTTAGGCTGGGTGCGGGGGCTCATACCTGTAATACCAGCACTCTGGGAGGCTGAGGTGGGTGGATCATCTGAGGTCAGGAGTTAGAGGCCAGCCTAATCAACATAGTAAATGATATCTCTACTAAAACTACAAAAAATTAACTGGGCATGGTGGTGGGCACCTGTAATCCCAGATACTCAGGAGGCTGAAGCAGAAGAATCACTTGAACCTGGGAAATAAAGGTTTCAGTGAGCTGGGATCGTGCCATTGTACTCCAGCCTGGGCTACAAGAGTGAAACTCCATCTCAAAAAGAAAAAAAAAATAGTTCTCTGAGACTAGGTTACCTTATGTACAACTTGGAAGTAATAATATTTATAAAGTTGCTGGATTTAAATGTGACAAACTAGGAAATGAAATTAGTACATTATACAGTATTTAGTTTGTAGACCTTATTTTTATTATTATTTAAATATTGATATGTATATTTTGGACATTAGAGCTTGGTTTTGTCTATCTCAAACCAGAAGTTTTAAACTACCCTGCAGAAACTTGATGGGAGAAGAGCTGGAATGCCTCCCTCCAGCTGTACCTCATGTTTCAGAATAGAATTCATCCTGTTGTAATGTGTCAGCTTAGGCAGGTCAGCTTCTTGAAAGGCAACGCCATAGTTTGGGCTTAGATACAAGTCAATTATATCAATTCCAAGAAAAAAAAAAAAGAATATCTTTAAAAATCAATCTCAAGGGGCCGGGCGCGGTGGCTCACGCCTGTAATCCCAGCACTTTGGGAGGCCGAGGCGGGTGGATCATGAGGTCAAGAGATCGAGACCATCCTGGTCAACATGGTGAAACCCCGTCTCTACTAAAAATACAAAAAATTAGCTGGGCATGGTGGCACATGCCTGTAATCCCAGCTACTCAGGAGGCTGAGACAGGAGAATTGCCTGAACCCGGGAGGCGGAGGTTGCGGTGAGCCGAGATCGCGCCATTGCACTCCAGCCTGGGCAACAAGAGCGAAACTCCGTCTCAAAAACAAAAACAAAAACAAAAACAACAAAAAAAATCTATCTCAAAATATCTCATTGAAGCTCTTGCTGCTTTGCTTCCTAGAAGAGGATTCTTTAGGTAGAGGGAGTTTCCTTCAGTTTTTTTTCATCCTTTCTTCTCTCCTAGGGGCCGAAAGCAAACATTCTTAGGTTGATCTTTTTCTTCCATGTGTAATTCAAGACCAGAGCGAATGTCAAGCTTCCTGTTCACGACCAAAAGAAACTGGTATAAAATGAAGAGGGAAATTTATTCTCCCCTCACCACGAGTATAGGAAAGGAAACTTAAATTATGTTCCAAACGTTTATTTGTCTTGTATACGGTATTTGATAAGTGGTTGAAGGAGTTTATTGTATAGGGTAAAGGAGAGCTCTCAAACATTAGAGGGCATGAGTTATTAATGTGGTATAAATGCACCATAAAGAAAAAACTTCTGGCTTGTGCCACCATTTGTGAATTTTTTGTGTGTTTGAAAACATTTCCAAGGTCATGTTCATAAAGGCAGGACTTGAAAACAGTGATTTCACTGTGGAATTCTGGCTTTCTCTAAACACACTTCTTTATGAGCATCCTTGGTCTTCGTACTTTTTGTCTCTTCAAGATGAGCCATTAGCTCACCTATTTTTGTTTTCCTTCTGCTGAGCAATACTGTTCCTGGGCTCTTTTGTTAAGTCACAATAAACTAGACAAGCCACCAGCAGGTCCTTGACACAAAGTCCTTTATTGATCTGAAAACCACACTGTGCTAACCTCACCTTAAAATCCGACACCATAAAACTCTAGTTCCTCAAAAACAGCCAAAGCATTAACACCAAAACACCAGACGTCCTTGCTTTCAGGACATATTTGACAATTTAGAAAAGATAATTCTTGATGAAAAAAATTGCTGTCTTTTTAGTTTGAAATTTTTATAGCCAACATCTTCCAGGTCTCATTGAAGGTAAAGGTTTTGCCCCATTGTACCAAAGAGCACAAAAAATACAGTCAGGCCAATGTGATGATTTTAGACTCTGAGATGCTCCTTAAATTATATTATAATATAAAAGTATTTTGGAATAAGAAAGGCAAGAAATTGTGTTTCAGAGAGTTGTGAGAATTATAATGCCTGAAGTTATATACGTGACCAAATATAAGGCTTTTAATTTGTTAGGAATTTGCTCATTCATTCACTTGCTCATTGACTCATTCATTCAATGGCTAGTATGAGTCAGAATGTGTGGTAAGATGATATAGTTACAAACAAAACCATCCTGTTCTCTATGATCCTGGCACTTACAGTCTATTAGGGTAAAATACAATAATTATATAAACAAATAAAATAATCCACAGTTTATGCCCAAGGCAATGAAGGACATTAACAGCATGTGGTGATAGACACTAATGGAGGAGAAGAATTCAGCTCCTCTACAATCCTGGGGAGTGAGTGCTCCAGTCACAAGCAAAAGCAGGTGCAAAAGCTTCAATGTGGCCCAAATATAGGAAGGGAGTAGAAGAGTAGCATGAAAATTGATAAGAAAATTGCAAAGCTCTACATACACATGGTCAGGTGATGTTACCTGTCC
Organism: Sapajus apella; assembly: GCF_009761245.1. Taxonomy (NCBI): domain Eukaryota; kingdom Metazoa; phylum Chordata; class Mammalia; order Primates; family Cebidae; genus Sapajus; species Sapajus apella. The sequence goes on from NW_022436944.1 coordinate 49,376,213, forward strand.
TGCCCTGTTCCACACGATACCTTCCCCAGTGTCTCCACTTTGGTTTAGATTAGATGTCCCCATTAATTGCTTGAATTCACCCTTTACTTACCTGTCCCCAAATATTTGTTTATGCTTGAATGCTATTGCCCCCTCATCTCTAAGAGTTGTAATTCTGCTAAGAAAAATGAAAAAAAAAAAAAAAAAAAAA
>NW_022436944.1:49376502-49506102 GCF_009761245.1 Sapajus apella
ACCCCTTTTAATCCCCGCCCCCAAATTTTTTTTTTTTTTTTTATGTTTTTGCCCCCCCCACCCCAAAGAGTTTAAATTTTGTAAAAAAAAAAAAAAAAAAAAAAAAAAAAAAAAAAAGAGAAAAAGACTACACACTGTGTGATTTTATTGATGGAAGATTCTAGAAAATGCCAGATTCATCTGTAATGGCAGACGCATGTTGCTGGGGGTTGTGTGTGGAGGTGGCTGCAAAGATTTGCAAAAGAAATTTGGGGGATGATGAAAAAGTTCTGTATCTTGATCATTATGGTGGTTACACAGGTGGATTCTCTGTCAAAACTCATCAAACTATACACTGAAATGGCATTTATCATTCACAAATTATACCTGGAAGTTGATTTTAAAAAGTTATATAGAATAAGAAAACCAATTAAATAACTCAAATTCATCTTCTCCATTATCTCTCTAGTAAGAAATACGCTTTGTATCATCATACCATGTGCTATACATGTGCTATAGGTTTTTGTATTTGTGATAAGCATACCACACAGAGCCCTCAGTGAATGTCATGGTGTTGAAGTGGCTGTTTCTCCATTGGGGTTGCATATTCTCTTATGAGAGAAACTATGTCTCATTTGTATTTTTCTCCCCCCATGGCACCTCGCTCAGAATACATAAAAGAACCTCACTGAGCATTTGGTAAATCAATAGCAATATTTTTATATTTACATCCTACCTGGTTCCCAAAAAAGATGAACAGGAAAAGAAATTGATTTCCAGGAGCTGATGAATGAATAGAATGTTCTTGGCACTGGATCTCACATCCTGTCTCCACGTGTAAAAATTGGGATCAGAAAAGGGTTTTCAACCTACCTTCTTCACATTCATGCTTACTTACTGATGTAAGGAAATGCTCATCATGGTTTCTTTGTTCTCCAGTAGATAAATGCTATACAGACCCTCTGCATTATCCTTCTTAATAGTCCATTATTCCTCTGTTGAAAGTCCAGTGGTAGAATCAGCGTTGTCAAGCTGCAAGGAGGGGACAGGAAAGTGTTATAGGAAGGTGACTCTTATGCCCATTATTACATCGAGTGAAGGAAAATTGAAGGAGCATAGTGGTCTATATTGCATAACTGCCACTCTTGGGTTGTAACGAGGAGAACTGTGTAAATCAGTCCTCCGGTGCTTCTCCTTGAGAAACTCTTTTTCGCCCTCCCTCATAGCTTCTCTCTTTGCAATTTTTGGTGTTCTCAACTGGCCAATTACCTGGAATATTAGCTTTTCAAAATATGACACAGAAGTTCACCAATTCCTTCCAACTCATAACACTTTAAAATTGCAATTCCAAATTATTCCTGTAAAAATAGCTGATCTTTATGACTCCTAGGGGATTTCTTATTTTAATCTGAAACCTTCAGAAATGGTTCAGTTTTGTGAAAATGATGGGGGAATGTCTGCCCTTAGCAGTTTTTGTGTTCAAGGGCAAATCAACCTCTGTGCTTGCTAACTTTAATTTTCTAAGGGTTATGAGACTTTAATTTGATTCTTTATCCAGCGTGCATAAAATGTTCACTGGAATTTGCATAATACATTTATTGTATAATCATTCTTCACATTGGTTACCTGCTTCCTCAAATGAACATTACTTTTTTAAAGAGATGAATTAATGTAGGGCCAATTTGAACTTAGTAACTAAACAGAATTAAGTATATCTCTGATAGACAAATATAAAAAAGACAGGGAAGGAGAGCAGGTATTTGTTCTGAAATAGGCTATTATGTAAAAATAGCCCCAATCCTCTATTTTTAAATATTCATTTTACGCATATGAGCAGAAGAAGAAGTGCTGTCTTTAAAAATATAAAGATTTGTTATGTGAAGAAAGGAATACATTTGTCTGGTTTCTCTTAGAATGTATTTAAAACAAATAGGATGCTAAATTTCAGCACAGTCTAGAAAGATGAGGGAGTTGGAGAGAGAAAATGTCTTTGGTGTTAGGCCAGGTGTTGTAAATGCACTTAAATTTATTCAATGCCCAGAATCAACATAGAATTTAGGTAGTGTTATTATTACCCTTACTTTTGGTTGAGTATTCTGTGTCTGAGGACTCATTGCTGTCAAACGGTGGAGCTAGTATTTGAATCTAGATTGCACGATGGCAACATCTTTGCCATTCAGCTACAACAGTTTTTTATGAAATACGTTTATCTCTCTTGGGCTGCCTTGGAAGATTGTGTACTCCCTAATATTAGAATTGTCCAGGTGGAGTTTGGAGGAGTGTTTGGCAAAGAGACTGTAGGAAGATTTGAAGATGGTTAGAGGTTGAAGAAGATGGCTTTTAAGATTCCCATTCTCCCTATGGTTGTATGAGAGTAGCAGGTGCAATCCTGACTTGATGAGTGGCTTGTTGCAGTCCAGGGAGTCTCAGTCTTTAATGTGCATATGACTTTCTTGGGGATCTTGACAACATGAAAGCCTGATTCAGTAGATCTGGCCTGAAATTGTGCATTTCTAACAAGCTCCCAAGTGACGCCAACATTGCTTTTCCACAGATCACATCTGAGCAGCAAAGTTGAAAGCTCTCAGGTGAGGGGCTTCTGATTTCTGCTTGCAGAGCATTGTCCTAGTGGTCCAGGTCTTTCCCAGTACCATTTACTGAACAGACTATCCTTTCTTTTATTGTTAGGACAATTATATAAAAACTTCCTAAACTAAGCAGTTCTCTAAACTGCATCCAAACAAGCATGTCCTAAGATCCTGAAACACTATTTTCCTTATACAACTAGGATGTTGCCTAGAAAAGAGATTCCCTCTGTAAGTGATGAATTTCCAGCAATGTAGAGGGACACAAAAGAGCTGGTACCATCAAGAAGAACACTAATTTACAAATGACAGCAAAATTTTCTTGGAGAAACATGTCTATGTTGAAAAAAAAAATTCCACTTTCAACTTATAAATAAATATGTATCATGGTTCAAGTACATGACTATTCAAACTTTTGATATTCTTTTTGAATTGCAGATCTCAAATTTTGTCTCATAAGGTTCTGATATATTTCCAAAAATCCTTTGAGATAGATCCAACTTAATTACAATGAAAAGGAAAATGGGCTTTCGATCCCTTGTATTTCAGGAGATGGGTGTTTGAATTTGATTTAACTGGCTTCTGATATTTTTGGCTTGCAATGCAGGAAAGTATTTTTTTTTTCATGGTCTTTGAATGAAACAAAAATCTTAGGAAAATTCATTCTCTAAAGTATAGGAGGCTTTGAAAGCATTGTCTGTTTCCATTTAATTAATTTAAAAAATCTTTACAAATCTTGGAATAAAATCAGTTTTGCAAGTTATAAAACATTTAGCACACCGTACAGCTCAGAAATCTTTCAGAAAGAGTTAGGGAATTGGAATGCTGAAAATATTACATTGATGGGATTATAGAGATTTATATTTATCGGCCAGGAAAAGCAGTCACATATGTTGATTAGAGAAAAATCAGACATTAAAATTGTGTGTATAATCTGATATCATTTGGCTAAAATAAAGGAAAATCATTTTATTAACAATTTATTACCTTTGGATGATGGCCTCATAGCTAATTTCTCTTTGTATTGGCTGAATTTATATAATAAAATTATAAAACTTTTAAAATTAGAAGAAATCAATAGCTGTTTCCTTTTAAAATTTTAATTTTTATGAGTGCACAGTAGGTGTATATATTTATGAGGTACAGGAGATATTTTGATACAGGCATGTAATGCATAATAATCACTTCATGGAAAATGAGATATTCATCCTTTGTTTTACAAGCCATCCAATTATATTCTTTTAGTTATTGAAAAATGTACAATTAAATTGTTTTGACTATAGTCACCCTGCTGTGCTATCAAATACTAGATATTCATATTTTCAAACTATTTTTTTTGTACACATTAACCATCCTCATCTCCCACTCACTCCCTGCTACTGTTCCCAGCCTCCAGTAACCATCCTTCTACTTTCTATCTCCATGTGTCTAATCATTTTGATTTTAGATCTGACAAATAAGTAAGAATACGCGATGTTTGTCTTTCTGTGCCTGGCTTATTTCACTTAATATAATGACCTCCAGTTCCATCCATGTTGTTGCAAATGACAGGATCACTTTCTCTTTCATGACTGAATGGTACTCCATTGTATATAAGTACCACATTTTCTTTATCCATTTATCTCTTGATGGACACTGAGATTGCTTCCAAATCTTAGCTATTGTGAACAGTGCTATAACAAATGGGAGTGCAGATATCTCTTCAATATATTGATTTTCCTTCTTTTGGTTACATATTCAGCAGTGGTATTTCTAAGTCCAAACTGTTCTCCATAGTGGTTGTACTAATCTGTATTCCCTCTAACAGGATACATGGGTTCCCTTTTCTCCACATCCTCTCCAACATTTATTATTGCTGTCTTTTGGATAAAAGCCATTTTAACTGGGCTGAGATGATATCTCATCATAGTTTTGATTTACATTTCTCTGATGATCAGTGATATTGAGCACCTTTCCGTATATGCCTATTTGCCATTTGTCTCTCTTTGTGAGATTTCTCCTCAAATATTTTGCCCATTTTGAGTTGGATTACTATATTTTTCTTATAGAATTGTTTGAGCTCTTTATATTTCTTGGTTATTTATCCCTTGTCAGATGAGAAGTTTGCAAAAATTTTTTCCCATTCTCTGGGTTTATTCTTCACTTTGTTTATTGTTTTCTCCCACTGTGCAGAAGCCTTTTAACTTGATGAGATCCCATCTGTCCAGTTTTGCTTTGGTTGTCTGTGCTTCTCCAATGTTTTCTTTTAGCAGTTTCATAGTTTGAGGTCTTAGATTTAAGTCTTTAATACATTTTGTTATGGTTTTTGCATATGATAAGAGATGGGAGTGAAGTTTCATTCTTCTGCATATGGATATCCAGCTTTCCTAGTACCATTTATTGAACAGGCTATTCTTTCCCCAACATGTGGTTTTGGCACCTTTGTCAAAAATGAGTTCATTGTAGGTATTTAGATTTGTTTCTAGATTCTCTATTATGTTCCATTGGTCTATGTGTCTGTTTTTAAGCCAGTACCGTGCTGTTTTGGTTATCATAGCTCTGTAGTATAATTTGAAGTCAAGTAATGTGATTTCTTCAGTTTTGTTCTTTTTTCTAAGAATAGCTTTGGCTATTCTGGGCCTTTGTGATTCTGTAGAAATTTTAGAATTTTTTTTGCTATTTCTATGAAGAATGTCATTGGTAAATTGATAGGGATTGCATTGAATCTGTACATTGTTTTGGGTAGTCTGGACATTTTAAACAATATTGCTTCTTCCAATCCATGAACATGTAATATTTTTTAATTGTATGGTGTTCTCTTTAATTTTTTTTATCAGTGTTTTATAGTTTTAATTATAGAGATATTTTGCTTCTTTTGTTAATTCCTAGGCATTTAATTTTATTTGTGGTTATAGTAAGTGGGATTACGTACTTTTTAAATTACTTTTTCAGATTGTTCAATGTTGGCATATAGAAATGCTACTCATTTTTGTATGCTGATCTTGTATCCCGCAACTTTACTGAATTTGGTTATTGGTTCTAACAGTTTTCTTGGCAGAGTTTTAAGTTTTTCCAAATATAAGATTGTATCATCTGCAAACAAGGATAATTTTACTTCTTCCTTTCTCATTTGGATGTCCTTTATTTCTTTTTCTTTTCTTTTTTTTCCCATTTATTTATTTTATTGCATTTTAGGTTTTGGGGTACATGTGAAGAACATGCAAAATTGTTGCATAGGAACACACGTGGCAGTGTGATTTGCTGCCTTCCTCCCCATCACCTACATCTGGCTTTTCTCCCCTTGCTATCTCTCCCCAGCTCCCCACCCCCCACTGTCCCTCCCCTATTTCCCCCCAACTGACCCCAGTGTGTAGTGCTCCCCTCCCTGTGTCCATGTGTTCTCATTGTTCAACACCCACCTATGAATGAGAACATGCCAGTACTATGTTAAGTAACAGTGGTGAAAGTGATTATTTTTGTCATGTTCTTAGAGGAAAGGGTTTCAGTTGTTCCCCATTCAGTATGATACCAGTTGTGGGTCTGTCATATATGGTTTTTATTATGTTGAGGTATGCTCCATCTATACCTAATTTTTTTGAGGGGTCTTATTATAAAGAGATGTTCAATTTTATCAAATGCTTTATCAGCATCAATCAAAACGATCATATGGTTGTTTTTCATTTCATTGATATGATATATCACATTGATTGATTTGCGAATGTTGAATCATTCTTCCTTCCCAGGGATAAATCCCACATGGTCATGATGAATGATCTTTTTAATATATTGTTGAATTCAGTATTTTGTTGAGGATTTTTGTGTCAATATTTGTCAGAGATAATGGTCTGTAGTTTTCTTTTACTGATATATTCTTTTTCTGGTTTTGGTATCAAGATAATACTGGTCTCAGAATGAATTTGAAATTATTCCCTCCTCCTCTATTTTTCAGAATTGTTTGAGAAGGATTGGTATTAATCCTTCTTAAATGTTTGATAGAATTCAGCAGTGAATCTATTGGGTCCTGGGCTTTTCCTTGCTGGGAGATGTTTTATTATGGATTGAATCTCATTGTTTGTTATTGGTCTGTTTAGTGTTTGGATTTCTTCATAGTTTAATCTTGGTCAGTTGTACATATCTAGGAATTTATTCATTTCTCCTAAATTTTCCAGTTTATTGCCATGTAGTTGCTCATAGTAGCCATTAATGATCCTTTAAATTTCTGTGATATAAGTTGTAAGATCTTAATCTTTTTTTTTTTCTTTTGAAATGGAGTCTTGTTCTGTCACCCAGGCTGGAGTGCAGTGGCACAATCTCAGCTCAATGCAACCTCTGTCTCCTGGGTTCAAGTGATTCCCCTACCTCAGCATCCCAAGTAGCAGGGATTACAGGCCACCATGTTGGGCTAATTTTTATATTTTTAGTAGAAATGGGGTTTTACCATGTTTGCCAGGCTGGTCTCAATCCCCCAACCTCAGGTGATCTGCCTCAGCTTCCCAAAGTGCTGGGATTGCAGGCATGAGCCTCTGCACCCAGCCTCCTTTTTCATCTCTTATTGATTTATTTATTTAGGTTTTCTACTTTTTTTTTCCTTCAATAGTCTGACTAAAAGTTTGTCAGTTTTATCTTTTCAAAAAACAAATATTTTGTTTCATTGATTTTTTGTATTGTTTTCTTCATTTCAAATCATTTATTTCTACTCTGATCCTTATTTCTTTTCTTCTACTAATTTTGCATTCTATTTGTGCTTGCATTTTTAGTTCTTTATGATGTGTCCTTAGGTTATTTGAATTTTTTTTTATTTTTTGATGTAGGCATTTGCAGCTATAAACCTCCCTCTGAGTACTGCTTTTGGTGTATTCCATAGGTTTTGATATGTAATGTTTCCAATATCATTTGTTTCAAGAAATGTTTCATTCTTAACTTCTTTATTGACCCACTGGTTATTTGGGAGCATATTGTTTAATTTCCATGTGTTCATATAGTTTCCAAAATTCCTCTTGTTGATTTCTAGTTGTATTTCATTGTGGTCAGAGAAGATACTTGATATTTTTTTCAATTTCTTGAATGTTTTAAGACTTGTTTTGTGACCTAACACATAGTCTATTCTAGAGAATGATCTATGGGCTGAGAAGAATGTGTATTCTGTGGTCTCTGGATGACATGTTCTGTAAATGTCTGTTGGGTCCATTTTTTCTATACTGCAGGTTAAGTCTGATGTTTCTTTCTTAAGTTTCGATCTGGGAGATCTGTCCAATTCTGAAAGTGGGATATTGATATATTAGCTATTTTTGTACTGAGGTCTACCTTTCTCTTTAGCTCTAATAACATTTGCTTTATATATCAGAGTACTCCAGTGTTGGCTGCATGTTATGTTCTGTTGTTGGATTGACCCCTTTATCATTACGTAAGGAACTTCTTTGTCTCTCCTTACAGTTTTTGTTTTGAAATCTATTTTTTGTCTTATATAACTATAGCTACACCTGCTGTTTTTTGGTTTCTGTTGACATGGAATATTTTTTTTCCATCCCTTTATTTTCAGTCTGTATACCCTTCGAGGTGAAGTGAGTTTCTTCTAGGCAACAGATCATGGGATCTTATTTTTTCATCCATTTAGCCATTCTATGTCTTTTGACTAGAGAGTTATTCCATTTACATTCAATGTTATTATTGAAAGGTAGGGACTTACTCTTTCCATTTTGGTATTTGTTTTCTGGTTGCTTTGTAGTCTTCTATTCCTTCTTCCCTTCCTTTCAGTCTTCATTTTAGTGAAGGTGATTTTCTCTGATGGTATGATTTAATTTCTTGCTTTTAATTTTTTTGTGTATCCATTGTGTGTTTTTTGATTTGAGGTTACAGTAAGCCTTGCAAATACTATCTTGTAACCTATTATTTTAAACTGATGACAACTTAATGCTGTTTGCATAAGAAAACACACACACACACACACACACACACACACACACACACACACGTACACACGCAAAAAGTAATAAAAACCCTACACTTTAACTTCATACCCCTGCTTTTTAACTTATTGTTGTTTCTCTTTATGTCTCATTATGGTCTATATCTTGAAATGCAATTTTAGTTATTATTTTTTATTGGTTCATCATTTAGTCTTTCTACTTTAGAGTAGTTTACATACCACAATTACAGTGTTATACAATTCTATGTTTTTCTGTGTACTTACAATTATCAGTGAGTTTTGTACCTTCAGATGATGTCTTCTTGCTCATTAACATCGTTTTCTTTTAGACTGCGCAACACCCTTTAGCATTTCTTATACGGCAGGCCTGGTGTTGATAAAATTCATCAGCCTTTGTTCATCTGGAAAGGTCGCTATTTCTTCTTCATGCTTGAAAAATATCTTTGTTGCATATACTATTTAAGGGTAAAGGATTTTTTTTTTCTTTCAGTACTTTAAATATATCATGCTACTCTGTCCTGGCCTGTAAGGTTTCTACTTAAAAGTCTGCTACCAGATGTATTAGAGCTCTACTGTATGTTGTCTTTTTCCTCCTCCTACCTTTAGGGTCCTTTATCCTTAACTTTTGGAGGTTTGATTATTAGATGCCTTAAGGTAGTCTTCGTTGGATTAAACCGGCTTGGTGTTCTATAACTTTCTTGTGCTTGAATGTTGCTACCTTTCTTTAGATTTGGAAAGTTGTCCAATATTACCCCTTTGCGTAAACTTTCTACACATATATCTTTCTCTACCTAATTTTTCAGGCAAATAACTCTTATATTTGCCCTTTTGATACTACACTCTAGATCTTGTCAGCTTGCTTCTTTGCTTTTTCCTCTTTTTTGTCCCCTCTGATTGTGTGTTTTCAAATAGACTTTCTTCAAGCTCACTAATTCTTCTGCTTGATCAATTTTACTATTAAGTGATTCTGATGCATTCTTCAGTATGTCATTTGCATTTTTAAACTCTAGAATTTCTGCTTGATTATTTCAGTTTGTTTGTTTTAAATTTTTCTGATAGAATTCTGAATTTTTTTCTCTGTATTATCTTTGATTTCTTTAAATTTCCTCAACGTAGCTATTTTGAATTCTCTGTCTGAAAGGTCACATGTCTCTGTTTCTCTAGGATTAGTCCTTAGTGTGTTATCTAGTTCATTTGGTTAGGTCACGTCTTCTTGGATGATCTTGATACAAGTATCAAGATGTTCATAGGTGTCTGGACATTGAAGAGTTAGATATTTATTGTTGTGTTCATGGTCTGGTCTTGTTTTTGCCTATCCTTCTTGAGAAGGCTTTCCAGATATTTGAAGGGACTTGGGCCCTCAGCCCAATATTTCTGTGGTTTTTGCAGACTTGTAGAAGTACCACCTTGGTGGTTTTGGTTAAGATCTGGGAGAATTCTCTGGATAACCAGACAGAAAGTCTCATCCTTTTCCTTTACTTTTTCCCAAACAAATGGAGACTCTGTCTTTGTGTTGAGCCACCTGGAACTATAGGTGTGGTGATGCACTGGGATTGACTCAGTGTGGTTCCTGTGGCCACCATCAATGTGACCACTGAGTCAGACCTGAAACCTGCGTAGCACTGAGTCTTGCCCAAGGCCCACTCTAACCATTACCTGGCTATCACCTATGTTTAATTGAGGCCCTAGTCCTCTACAATCAACAGGTGGCAAATCAAGCCAGGTTTGTGTCTTTCCCTTCAGGATGGAAAGTTTGCCCGGGCCCCAGGTGGGACCAGAGATACTGTCTGGGAGCCAGGGATTATAGTCAAAAACCTTAAACATTTGTCTGCTGCTCTGTTATACTGCGGCTAAGCTGACACTCAATCCACAATATAAAGTTCTTTCCATCTTTCCCCTTTCCACAGGCAGAGGAGCATTTCCCTGTGGGCACTGCAACCACTGGCCCATCAGGGGGTTCTGTCAGGCCACTGCCCGTGTTCCCTTAAACCCCAATGGCTCTTCAGTCAGCTTGTGGTAAATGCTGCCAAGCCTGATGCTCACCCTTCTGGGAAGTTGGCTCTCCTCTGGCCCAGGGCAGGTCCAGAAATGCTGCCTACCAGCCTAGGCCTAGATGTAGTGACCCCAAGAGCCTGCTTTTTGGCCTACCCCACAGTGGCTGAGCTGGCCTCTAAGATGGAAGACAAAAAGTCTCCTTTACGTGTCCTTCCTCTACATCTCAGAGACCAAGGCCCATAGCATACAACCTGGGTTTTACTGCTGGTCATTCAGGGCCCAGGGGCTCTTTAGTCAGCAGGTTATGAATCCTGCCAAGACTAGGTCCTTTACTTCAATGCAGCAGGTTGCCTTTTGGCCCAGGGTGTGTCTAGAAATGTCATCTGGGAAATAGGGCCTGGAATGGGGGACTCATTATTCTACTTATTGCCCTATTCTACTAAGGCTGAGCTAGTATTCAAGGTGCAAGACTCCTCTTTATGCTTTGCTGTCTACCCCTTAAGCAGAAAGAAGGAGACATTTTCATTGCTGTGAGCTGTTTCACCTCAGGCTGGGGGAGGGATGGTGCAAGCATTCCTTTAGCTGCGCAGGCTGGTGTCTCCCTAAGTCTCATGCCATGCAACCCTAGTTCTCTGGCTCTGAGCCCAGCCCAGCACTAGGAGTTGTATATGAATTGCAGTCCCTGTGCCCTTGACTAACTTTCAGAATTTACCTAGGTCCCCAGAACCCTTTGGCCTATGATAGCAAGGCTTGCCAAGAGACTTGAGTATCAGCTGATGAGATGGATGATTCTCCTCTGGCTAGGTCTGTTCCAAATGCTCCTTCTGTGTGTGGGCATTGGCAGAGCCCAGTGCACCTTTGCTCTTCACTGTGGCAGAGCAGCACTGAGTTTAATGTAAAGTCCCCCAGATGCTGTGCTCTCCCTCCCTCAAGCACACAGACTCTGTGCTGCATGGCTCGCTGCCTGGTGATAGAGGGGTGGTTTCAGTGCTTCAAGACTGTCTCTTCTGTTCTCCTCAATGTCTCTTTCAGGATATGAAGTTAAAATTAGGTACTGGGATTGCTCACTTGATTTTTGGTCCTTGCAATGATGCTTTTCTGTGTGAAGCTAGTTGCTAAAATTTGGTGTTCCTGCTAGGGGTAAAAACTATGCAGGTTTCTATTCTGCCATCTTGCTCCATCCTTCATCAACTATTTATTTTTAGGAAAAGAAATGCGTGTGTAATTGGGGAGCCATTTATAAAATCTTAACTACAAATATTTTTCATTTTATGATTTTTGATAACAAGACTTATATTTTTATAACTCTATAAATCTCTGGGTATCCCTAACACATAGGATAGTGAGATCTCAAGAATTAGTTTTAGTTGCCTTTCCAAGTCGGGCCATTAGAAGGAATCACAGGGCAGTTTGTTTTGAAGATTAAAGCACCAAGGTCTAGGTGTAAGGGAAATCACATTTCACTGAATTCTGTATTGTTTGGCTTGTTTTGTCTTTGTTTTTGTTTTGACATGTACATTTGTTGCTCTTCATTGTGCATATATACATGTAAGTGCTTTTTTATTTTTAAAACTCTAAACTGAATTAAAATTGTATTTAATATGTCAAGTGGGATGGAGAAATGAATTTGATATGTCAAGTGGGATGGAGAAAAGAAGTTACGTTTCTCCATCCCACTTGACATATCAAATACAATTTTAAGTATTGTATTCTGGAGTTTAAGACGATGTAGAATACATCATGTCTCATAGTGATTGGGACAGTGTTTGAGGATAGTTACTTAAAATATTTGAAATAAAGCCTGTAAACATGTGACTAAGGAGCACATTAAATCAAATATGAGTATAAATTAGGAAATGTGTAACTGTAGTTAAATAGAACCTTTTGTCAAACGTTTTGAGTGTGGAAATCATGGATGGAGCCCTGTCCCAGGAAAGTATTGGTGTTCATGAGAACACAGGGCTCTATAAGGAAATTCAGATGAAGTGACAAGTTGGCAGTGGGAATGTCCAGAATGTAGAGTATAACAAAAACAAAGAATCATGGGTAATACATGATACTTGAAGGAGTTACCTTATATGTAGGATTCACTTTTCTTCCCTTTCTGCTCTGAACTATTTAATGTATCTTTCCGGGTGGTTGCCCCTATTGCAATGGTCTATCCTCTAAAGATGAATGGGTGGTAAAAAGAGGGATGCTTCTGTTACAGGGAAAAGTAGGTAGCAATGAGTACAAACATGCTTCCAAGGGCATTTTCTGGAACCATTAAGTGCGAATATGGATTAAAGTACCTGGGAAGAGGTGAGGGGTTTGTCCTCCAACTGATACACTGAGGTCATACCTCCATTCCTTGCATGGAGGAATAGTCTATTGTTCTTCCCATCTTTAATTCTAGAGCAAGGGGCAGGGAAGAATGGGGCAGCCAGGAATGAAATTATAGTTAGATTTGCCTATCTTAAGTTGGAGCTGGGGATTGTAGAGCTATAATTTAAGTATTCAGTTATAGCTGACTTTTACCATAATTATAAACTCAATGGAATTGTTTTATTAATATTCTGGGCTCAATCATATAGTCACCATTATATACATGCACCTCCTGCTGTTTTGATGGCCGAGACACACAGGACCAACAGCTCAAACAAGACATATATTTTATTTGTATATTTGAATACTGCCTGTTAGCAAAGCAGAGCTTTATAGATGGTTTACAGAGGTTAATCTGCCCATTTACTGCCAAGTACACTGCTCCCTTAATCTGTGCAATACTATAATAAAGTAATGGTTGTTCCTTGGCAAATCAGTGAGTTCCTTTAATCTCAATAAGGCATGGTGACTGCACTAAGCCCATAAATAATGATCCTGATACTGATTTTGACTTTACTCAGTATAAGGAAGCAATTTCTCTCATTTAAAAAAATCAATTGAACATGGTGAAAAGGAAAGTGAGTTTTGGGATTTGAATTTGTGTTTAGTTTGATACTTTTTTTGGATAACATAAATGGAATGAGAAAGTGTCTCCTTTTCAAGTGGCATACTACTAAATACTTTGTTCTCTAAATTTGTCTGTCTTTGTAATTGTTTTATTCTGCTAGGAAATACCACTGGGGACCGGTTCCTTTTCCCCAGTCCTTAGTTTCGTCATTTGTGTGCAAAATATGCTGAGTTTGCCCCCACCTGGAAGAAACAGTAGCCGTTTTAAAATACTAGCACTTTCTTTCCACAATTTATATGATGGTGATTACTCACTATACCTTGTACTAATTTCAAACAAACAGAGAGGCAGAAAGATAGACTAAAGCATACGTATACACATAAATTTAGAATATGGATAATTTTACCATCATGATGCTTATTGAATGGAACATGGCTCAGTTGCTCAGCTCTGTTGACCAGAGCAATACACCCTAAACCATACATACTATACAGTATAAAATTAGTCCAATAATGTGAAGATAATCATGTCTATATGCCATTTAAACATAAACTCCACTGCATTTAAATTGATTTATCAACTCTGCCAGACTATAACCTCATTGTCGGGAAGAGCCATGTTAGAGTTGTTTTCCTTACAGCATCTAGCACTATCTTCCTTGTACATAATAGATGCTAAGTAAATTTAATAATAATAATAATAATAATAATAAAGGGAATCCTTTCTTCATTCTCCTTTTATTATTATTATTAAATTTACTAAGCATTTACTACATAAAAGGAAGATAGTGCTGGAAACTGAAACTGGACCCCTTCCTTACACCTTATATAAAAATTAACTCCAGATGGATTAAAGATTTAAACATAAGACGTAACATCACAAAAACCCTAGAAGAACACCTAGGCAACATCATTCAGGCCATAGGCATAGACAGGGACTTCATGACCAAAACACCTAAAGCAATGGCAACAAAAGCCAAAATAAACAAATGGGATCTAATTAAACTTAAGAGCTTCTGTACAGCAAAAGAAAAAATCATTAGAGTGAACCAGCAACCAATAGAATGGGAAGCAATTTCTGCAACCTACCCATCTGACAAAGGGCTAATATTCCGAATCTACAAAGAACTAAAAGAAATTTACAAGAAAAATCAACCGCATCAAAAAGTGGGCAAAGGATATAAACAGATACTTTTCAAAAGAAGACATTTATGTGGCCAACAAACATATGAAAAAATGTTCATCATCACTAGTCATTAGAGAAATGCAAATAAAAACCACATTGAGATACCATCTCATGCCAGTTAGAATGGCCATCATTAAAAAATCTGAAGACAACAGATGCCGGAAAGGATGTGGAGAAATGGGAACGATTTTACATTGTTAGTGGTAATGTAAATTAGTTCAATCATTGTGGAAGACAGTGTGGCAATTACTCAAGGATCTAGAAATAGAAATACCATTTGACCCAAAAATCCCATTGCTGGATATATACCCAAAGGATTCTAAATTGTTTTATTATAAAGAGACATGCACACCTATGTTCATTGCCGCACTGTTTACAATAGTAAAGACTTGGAACCAACCCAAATGCCCATCAATGATAGACTGGATAAAGAAAATGTGTCACATATACACCATGGAATACTATGCAGCCATAAAAAAGGATGAGTTCATGTCCTTTGCAGGGACATGGATGAAGCTGGAAACCATCATTCTCAGCAAACTGACACAAGAACAGAAAATCAAACACCACGTGTTCTCATTCATAGTTGGGTGTTGAACAATGAGAACACCTGGACACAGGGAGGGGAACATCACACACTGGGGTCTGTTGGGGTGTGGGAGGCTAGGGGAGGGATAGTGGGGGTTGGGGAAGTTAGGGAGGGATAAAATTGGGAGAAATGCCTACTGTAGGTGACGGTGGATGGAGGCAGCAAACCACCATGGCACGTGTGTACCTATGCAACAATACTACAAGTTCTGCAAATGTACCCCAGAACTTAAAGTCTAATAAAAAAAAATAATAAATAAAAGAGAGATCACATTGTGGTTTGAAAATGTCACTAATCCCAGGCAAATTTCTGTTCCAAAAGCTGATGTCTTGTTTTAGTATTTCTGGCACAAGGATTTCGGAATGCTTAGGCAATTAAACTGGAACATCAGGGAACTGTTGTGGAGCAACCTGTTTTCTGTACAGTGGGTATCGTTGCCCATCTTATTTTCCCTTGTTTGCTAAGTGTCTGAGGCTGCAACCCTCTCTGTTTAGACAGTCCATATGTGGTTTCTTTTCTGTATCAACTCCCTGAATCCTATATTTTTAAGACATTTGAAAGCAAAGGTGATTTCAGATTATAAAGGCTTAGAAGTTTTCTCACAATAAGCCCTATTGTCTCTGGCTTTTGCTTTCAGTAGAAACTATCTTTTGCCTCTATATTTTCCGCAAATCTAAGATAGACCATAAGGCTATAATATTGGTTCTCCTGTGGTATCCCAGCTTTACTGTAATGATCACTCACAGTAAATGGATACCAAAGAAGATACTGAAGAGATGAGTAGGTTTTCTTGTTTGTTTTAAGTAGAAAAGTAGCAATAAAGATATTAATACTGTTATTGTCTCCTGTGATCACATAATGCAAAGAAATAGCAAATCCAATAAAGAAAGATATTCAGCAATAACTGAGTAGTTTAAGGATACAGTAGAGGTAGAGCAGAAATACAGAGGCATGGAGGCCATCTAAGTGCCACCAGACTTCCAGGCAGTCTGCAAACCACTCCTCTCTCCCTGCAACTCAGGCATCGTAGCCTGCGCCCAGACAGCAGCTGCAGAAGATTACTAAGCCCAAATGGAAGATAGGGAAGGATTTATGGAAACGTGATTCCTTGTTAACATCTTCAACTGGTAAGGAGAATTTCAGCTGAATGTATATATGATTCTTAGCCAAAATGTTTGCTTTTTCTGTTTGGAAATCGCATTTGACTCAAAGTTGGATTGTCTTTGAAAGAATTTGGGTGCTACACCAAGCCATCTGTGTTTCAAGTGAGCTTTTATGATGGTTATTCTGAAGAGGAGGAACGATACAAATGTTGTGAAATATAGTGTGCAGTTACACTCTGAGGGTCTGAGAGCAAGTCTCCTTCGCTGACTGTTGATGGCACTGCAAATCTAAAGCAGGCGTTCCAGCTTTATCATGGCAACCCACCCCAACACACACATGAAGAACAATCCCAATGCTGGTAAATAAATAAGGAGCTTGAATTGAGAACTTAAGGAGCCCACAGCAAAACAGAAGTATAAAATAAGCTTTTGAAGATGGTAAAGAAACATTTAATGAAATTTCAAATGGATGGTCACACAGTGGTTCAATGGAATGGCAAAGGTTTCAGGGAAGATGTTGCCTGTAAATGACTGAAGGAAACAAAATAAGAACCATCCAGACACTACTATTCTTTGTAGAATTTCATCATTTTACACACACACACACACACACACACACACAGGGGGGGGAGAGAGAGAGAGAGAGAGAGAGAGAGAGAGAGAGAGAAAGACATACACTTTCTTCCCAAAAGTCACTAGGCTTGTAGTGCAATAAAAATAGCAAAACTTTAAATTAACACAGAGGGTTTAAAACATTTCAGGAAAGCATTGATCATATCTGCCAACGGAATGAGTGTATTTGGCAAATGACCTAATTATCACAGAGTTGGTTCCTTCTCACTGCTCTACTTACCACTAATTGCAGAACTGCTGGCCTTCTCCCCCAGACAAGGAAGAAAAACAAGGACAGGGGTGTGTGGAGAAAACAGTGACATTCAGTTTTAATTCATTTGAACCTGATGCCAAGCTTAATTATGTAACTGAGAGAGTGAGACGGGTGGGCTTACAGCCACTTGGGCCAGAGTTTCTGATGGTTAGCATTTGCCAGTGTTTTGTTGAGGATTTTTAGCAGTTACCGTGGAGCATTATTAGCTGAAGCTGAACTAATCTCCCCTTACCCTTCTCCTCACCAGATGTAGGTACAGAGGTTGCTGTTCCCAGACTTGATTATTTGTCATTAAGGAAAACAAATTGAAAGCAAATTGAAGTGGCTTTATTCCTTGCTAAATGAATCATTATTCTTTAGGGGCAGTCTCGTATTTCATTTTATTTTTTTCTGATTGTGATGTAGTATCTGCTGTTATGTAAAACTCAGTAATGCAGTGTTTATTTCTAGAATGAGAGTATTTTTCAGGGTTACTTGAGACATTTTTTACATAAACTTTCATTGGAACTAGTGAAAGTGAGTCTATATGAAAAACACATAATTCAGTGAAATATTTCTGATTTGGTGGCTTATTGCCTACTTATAATTTTATTTATGCAGTCTCTACCCCCCTTGGCTTGGTGCCATCAGTACAGACATTTTGTACAAAAGGGCCAACCTGTCTCTCCTTGCTGGCAGGATGACTCTTTATAAGTACATTTTTCTCAAAGTTTAGCCAGCGCATTCTTGATTCAGAGAAAGCTCGGGGTGTATCACAACCTCACAGAAATGTCTTCTGTTTGGATTGGAGTTTAGTCCTGAAGGTCAGCATCTTGATTTCATAATATCCTATGTACCATGTAGGGGTGAAAAAGAAGGGAAGAAGCCACGCTAGAGGAAAGGGTGGGAGTCATAAAATAAGGGGCTGCCTGCTGGGCAGCAGCATGGGTGATACAGAGCCATGACCACTTAGCATTATGTGTTCTTCATAGTCCAACAATATTAATAGACTTTTTTTTTTTTGAGACGGAGTTTCGCTCTTGTTACCCAGGCTGGAGTGCAGTGGCGCGATCTCGGCTCACCGCAACCTCCGCCTCCTAGGTTCAGGCAATTCTCCTGCCTCAGCCTCCTGAGTAGCTGGGATTACAGGCATGCGCCACCATGCCCAGCTAATTTTTTATAGTTTTAGTGGAGACGGGGTTTCACCATGTTGAGCAGGATGGTCTCAATCTCTTGACCTCGTGATCCACCCGCCTCGGCCTCCCAAAGTGCTGGGATTACAGGCGTGAGCCACCGCGCCTGGCCTAATAGACATTTTTATCAGTTAACCCCCATCACTTGTCCCATGAAGTAAATTAACATCTTTTAAACATGCTTTCCATTTATTTTCACAAATATTTATTAAGCATGGGCTACATATTAAGTATGGTCCTAGTACCTGGGAAATACAAAAAAACAACACCTGATAATAGAGATTGCTCTTTGTTCTTCCAGTTACAGTGGGTGAAGGGGAGGATCCTTGTCTAGGGAAGGCCAACACTTTCATCAAGTTTCTAGATGCCCCCACCCTTCTACCTTCTCAGGAATGTCATTCTATAAACTACCCACTTGTCCTCCTGTAGCTTTAATCTATTTTCTGCGTGGGCTTTCCCCTCAATATTCAACATTCAAAAATGCCAAGAACACTATCTGTCCTATAGAAAGTGGTCAATAAATATTTGTTGAATAATGTACATGAATACTCAGCAGTTTGTTAACCTGACTTCACACTGGAATCGGGTAGGAAATTGACAACGCGCGCGCGCACACACACACACACACACACACACACACACACGACCATAGTATCTCCTTCTTAAAGCAAACCAACAAAAACAACTCAGTTGACCTTATATCCCTTGCTAGCTAAATCTGTCCCTTAATTCTTCTTCCCAGCCAAGATAACTGCAAAGAGGCCTGTAAATCCTCCTCTGCATCTCTCTCTTATGCTTCAACTACTCCAGCAGGCTTCAATCCCCACCACCTGCCTAAAGCAGATCATGATAATGACATCATGTTTCTAAACACACTGAGCACCTTCAAGCTGTCTTCTTGCTCAAGCTCTCAGTACTATTATCTCTCCCTCCTTCTAAGTAAGAATACTTTCTTACCTTGAATTTGAGACGTCTGATTCCCTTTTCATTTCCTTCTTCCTCTCTGATTCTCCAGCTTCCTTTGCAGTCTTTTCTTTTTATATGATGCCTAAATGTTGAAGTTGCGAGAGTTCTAATACTGCACGTTTTTTTAAATATACTTCCTCTAGGCATTTTTCACGATTTCCCATAAATAACATCTCTAAATAACATCTTTGTACTGTTGTCCTCCGGTATGTCCAAGTTCATCTCCATTTGTGAGCACCCACCTAATATATCCAACTGCAATTTGACGTTTCTGTTTAGCTGTATCCACCATTTCTGACTCAACGTGTCTCAGACCAATATTTTAATTTTCCTTCTCTCCTGCTGGTTCTTCCCTGAGTCTCCCCGTTTCAATAAATCACATACTTACCCAGTGGCTTATGGCAAAAACAAAGCAAAACAAAACAAAACGAATGAACAAAAAGGGTAATAAACCTTATCTATGCCTTCCTTTTCCCCAGTTCAGTCAATCGATTTACAGAGCCCTTTTAATTCTGCCTCCAAAATATAACTCAATCCATCCACTTCATCCTGTTTCATTGCCAGCTTCCATTCTTCTGGAATGTTGCAATAGCCCCTAAGTTATCTCCTGATTCCAGTCTAGCTCCCCAACAACATTGCAGTCTCTGGCTAGAGTGATCAATTTTTAAATGCAGATCATGTAACATCATTGCTTCTTTAAAACTTTCAATAATGGACAATCGGTAATTACAATCTATGTTATGTGCTGTCATTTAATTTCAAGGAAGATGTGCAATTTTCTAAGTATGTATTTATTTGTATGGTTATTTGTTCTTCTCCCTCTCCCATCTCAATTATTAGTTGCATGAGTGGGAACTGAGGTTTGTTTCTACTACTGCATACCCCATGCTCAGCGCACTGCCTGAAATAGAATTTTATTATTGAATAAATAAATGAGCCTGTGAAAGGTACAAGGTTGTTCCCATCTCAATCTCATCTTAACTCATCAACCACTCCATTGACAAATGAACTGATTAAATGAGCTCAATTAAACCCTTTTATTTGGAATTGTTTTATTCCTTGCCATTTAAGGAATTTTCAAGACTGAGCCCTTCCTCTGGTGGGCTTCAGAGGCTAGAAGAAATAGTTAATAGTGTGGGAATATAAAGCAGTTCATGGTATGGTGTACTTAAAAGGACACATGCAGACTTGACTTCAAATCCTGGATCTGATGATTGAGTGGCTTGTGATTCTGGTCCAGTTGGATCAGCTTACCTGAGCTTCAGTTTCTTCTTCATGTGTATAGTGGGCATGAAGCCAGTAGTAGTACCTGATGTTATTATGACCTCACCAAGTACCAGTGTGTTAAGTACCCAGCACAGCAACTGGCACGTGACAGTTGATAGTTTTGCTTTCTTCTCCCCTGGACCCTATTTCTTGACTATTACTTTCTACCTTTTTTTTCTGTCTTTCTCATCTTGATGGGTGGTAATACTTATATTACCCACTTAGTTTGATTTTGTAGGAAGAGAAGAATTAGCAGTACTTACAGAACAGGCTTCCTTTTGGATTAGAAATACAAACTTCACAGCTTCTCTGCCCAGCTTTTCAAGAGCATTTTACGGTACACTGCTGTGTAACAAGTTCATTTTAGGATAACATGCTGGGAGGGAGAAAAAGAAGATGAGATTCAAGGGGAAAAAATTAAAAAGTTAATTAAAAGAAACAACTTGGTAATTGAATTCCCTTGCACTCTTCTTTGGTTATTTTGGGGTGGCAGGAGGTGTCACAGTACACGGTTAGTAGGTTTGCTTCAGTGTCTCACCTCAAAACTTCTAAATGAGACAAGTAGAATACCGATGACTCCTAACGTGACAGCTGAGTATAGGGTACATTTGGTGAGCTTTTTAAGCATGCCAAACAAAGCTGCCCTGATACTCACTCTTGAGCATTTATATTTCAAAACATTCTTGGCAGTTGGCATTGCTGTTAGGCTAAGCCTTGGACTATTAGCCAGCGTAAGGGCATGCAAAATGGCCTTTTCATTGACTATTTTACTGTTTATTTGCTCTCACCACATGTGCATATCCACACAAGCACACAATCAGAATAGCATTGGGAACTTGTATGCCCGTTTCAGACTGTACACTAGAAGCAAATAAGCAACATAGGTGTGTATTTCTTATTTTTAAAAGAAGCGTGAATATTTATGCATTTAGTCATTCTTTTTCACAGATCCCTTAAGAGTCAAAGTCATTTAAGATGTTATCATTGAGAGAGACAAGATAATGGAGGAGCATGGGCATAGTAATCAACTGGAGCTAGGTTTAAACCCTAACTCTCATTCACAGCTCATACTTATTCGTGAAGTCAACATATATTTATTGAATACCTACAGTGTGCTAAGCACTATTGCAGTTGCTGATGATAACCTTTTGCATGTTCTTATCATGGTTTTTGTTAGCATCAATATTTGAGGTTTTGAAAATTAACTCTCGGGAGAGAATTTTCTATATTTTCCATTATTTTATGCATCTCATTTTGCCATTGAAGAAAGAACAGAGTTAAACAGTCTATTATCTTACTCACCAAATTAGTTTAAATCAGGTTACGGATTGTATACTCAATCTCCAAAGCAATGCCTAGAAAGTAAGAGCTACTATTTTATATCTAGAGATATTACGGTATCTCTCCCAAAGCATTAAGGACTACCAGTCTAAGAGCCTAATGATCTACCAGGCGTATGTGTCCGAAGAATTAAATGCAACTCTCTCTGTAAACTTGCACTTCAGCAGTGAGGATAGACGTTCAGCTTTTTGTGAATACTAACTAGGGGTTTTTATGTTTTCACAGGTTATGGTTTTGTAGATTTTGACAGTCCTGCGGCCGCACAGAAAGCGGTAGCATCTCTCAAGGCAAATGGCGTGCAGGCACAGATGGCTAAGGTAAGATTGATGTTTAGGGGTGTGTGTGTGTGTGTGTGTGTGTGTGTGTGTGTGTGTGTGTTTGAGAGAGAGAGAGAGAGAGAGAGAGGAGGATGGAAGAAGGAGAGATTAAATATTTCTCCTTTGCTCTGAGCTCACTCAGAGATAGAGGTTGCAACAATTTGTTTTATATTTTCTTGTTGGGGAAAATAAGAAACGCCACATTCAGCTTGGCTTAGGAGAATCTGGCTGACATATTTCATTGTTTCTTTAAGTATATTTATTACTGTATCTTTTATTATGGTAATCTCATTCCCAATTTAAGGACACTTGTGAACTGCTCTGTTCTGCTTGAGAAAGGTGGGGCATGCCTGTGTGTGTGTCTATCTAGGATTTATACTGGTAAACAGTTTTGGAATAACAGAATTATCAGCAAATTGTCTTTGACAAACTGCATGCTAAAAAATGTGTGTGTTCTCTTAGCTGGGCAGAGCTGATTGTTGAATGATGGGTTGTTTGATCTATGAAGGGGAATGAGTTTAACTGAAGTGTACCTTCTCTGTATTGCCAGAATTTCACTTTGGTCTTTATACGTAGAGTTTTCTAAGATAATAATATTAGGTATTAATAATTTTCAATAATTTTTGTATTGTTAAATAGAATAAGTATTTATTCTATTTAACAATAGAATAAGAACCTTCTACCTGAAATTGTAATATACTTTGATATCTGAGAAAATAAGTTAAATTATTTACAATACTTTTGTATCCTGATTGCAGTGGTGGTTACAAGAATCTATACCTGATAAAGTAATATAGAACTATATACACATATTACACCAATGTCAGTTTCCTGGTTTTGATATCATATAATTATATAAAATGTAACATTTGTAGAAACTTGATGAAGGGTATATAAGATCTCTCCATACTATCTTTGCAACGTCCTGTATATCTATAATTTTTTCTAGATAAAAAGACAAAACAATTGTTTATAACATTGATGCTTGTTAGCTGTCTGCTTTAAAATGATGATCATTTTGAATTTGTTCACCTGCAATCTAAATCTTTAAATATTCTTTCTGATTGATACTAGTGAACTTATTTATCTCCAGATTCTGTAAATTTTAGGTGGAATGACCAACAGACATTGAACCTGTTCTAATGTATTCATGCTCTATTCATATATGCACTTAAGCTTAACTATTCCCATAAGAGTTGAGTGATATAATGATAAGGTTGTCTAATTTTCAGTTATTTCGATTTTGTTGAGATTACTAACATTATTTGATAACATTTTCCAATCTTGACCTCAAATAACTAGATGTAAGCTATTTCGTTTCTTCATCTTCACTTGTCTGCTAGTAAAATGATGGAGACTGTATCTGTTAACCTTTTGTTGCTAGCCACTTCCCATATAGATTACTTTGGTGAACTCATTGTCCTTTATGACACATGAATAGTTGTTCAAGGCAATATAAATTTGAATTCTTTCAGCTGTGTAATATATTCTTCATCAAGATTATGCCTGGAAACCTTAGATATTTTCATGAACTAAGATTGATGAAGTTAGTCTTTTTAATTAATAAGGAAAATATATTCATGTCTTGGTTTAAAGGTTACTTGGGAAGGAGTCAATGGCAACTTAAATAGTGACTTCCTATACCCAGAAAACAAATGATGAAATGTAGCTGTTAGGTATATGTAAAATATATAACTAGAATTTGGACTGAAAGCAACACCTACTTGCAAGAAAATAAATATAAGGATGCTTAAGGAAAAAGTTGTTATTGGAATACCTTTGATTTATTCCATTGGTAAATTCCCAAATCTGGAAGTTACCAGATTATAGCACTTTAGAAGTAATGAAAGCAGCATGCATAATCTCTACCATTTCAAATGTCCTCAGAATATGTATAGTTGGTTTTTAGATAAAAACCACTGCCATCTTGTACAACAAGAAAAGAAAGTTGACATTGATTTTGTAACTACTGAGGAACCAGTATGAATATTTTCCCTCAGTTTCCCAGCATTCTAATGCACAGGGAATCTCTCTCTTTCTCTCTCTCTTACTCGCCCACCCACACCCTCTCTCTTTCATTCTCTCTCTAATTATTGGCATCTTCCCTAGTCAGAAAGCATTTGATTTGGGGAAATTTTTTTTATATTTGTTATACTTTAAGTTCCGGGGTACCTGTGCAGATCGTGCAGGTTTGTTACATAGGTATACATGTGCCGTGTTAGTGGTTTGCTGCATCCATTGCCCCGTCATCTACATTAGGTATTTCTCCTAGTGCTATCGCTCCCCAATCCCCCCACCCCCTGCTATTCCTCCTGATTTGGGGAAATGTTTTAAAGAACTCCTAAAATGATGATTTTTCCTAGCCAGCATTTTGGCTGTTGGCTCATGCCCACTGTATAAAGAGCTTCCAATTGGAATGTTTAAAGTGACTTCTATTTTTGTAGTTTATTCAAAGATTTTATCTTATCAATTCTGCTGCCTGTGAAGTTAATTCTTATTCTGTTAGCTTTAGAGTCATATTTGCCTACTGGAAAACTTTCAGCAATGAATGGCTCTGTAATTTAACTATCCATAAGAAACTAAATAGGCTCCCTTTGACAATGAAATGGGATAAGCTCGACCACCTGTATTAGCAGATTTCTCACTGGGCTATTGGATTTCATGACATTTTCCCCCTTTGTCCTGGTGATAACTATTATTTATTATCATATAAACCTGCAGTCTGCAGGGTACTGGAAACTTGCACTATATTTTTTGCCATTTAAGTATCTAGTGAATCACCTCCTGCATCCTTGTTCTTATCAATATCCTACTATGCAGGTTGTGGTGTCACATTTTAATGACTCCAGGATTTTAAAATAAAAATATTATTAATAATCTAGTTTTCCAATAGTAACCTTCAGCTAACATAAAACTCTCCATGTGAATTGCTTTATTTAGCTAGCTTATTCCAATGTGTGCATATGGAAAATCCAACTGATCTGTCAACCAGTAGCAAATCATCCAGGAAGTGGTAATTGATTAATAATGAATAACCACTAACGTGGATGAACATTTTTCTGTATACTTACTGTTCTGCCACAAAGGGTTTTTTTTTTTGGTATCAAAAGACATGTTTCTTTTAGAAAATCAGATTCAGAATATTTTAGTAACACATAGTGGTTATGGACATAGATTTGGAGGGAAGTAAGATTGGCCTTGAATCCTCGCTCTGGTACCACCTAGATATGTGACCTTGGCTAAGTTATTTAAATATCTCTGAATTTCTCTAATAATAACTCTTAGGTTATAGAATTGCTGTGAGAATTTCAGAAGATACATTAAGTATTTAGTAAGACCCTAGATTATAGTAAGTAAATGTTATTCAATATTGCTATACATTAAATCCAGATTTGCTACTAAACCTTCTATAAATCCTAATACATGTTGGAAGTGTGTGTTATTCCAAATTAGTTTCTTTAAAATAGATAATAAATAGCATCAATCAGCAAACATTTTTATTGCCTACTCTGTCTAGGTAGTGTTCTGAATATTAGAGAATGAATAAAAAATTTTTTTTCTGAACGTTTAACATTTTGCCTCCTGAATTGCTATAGCTCTAGACTAAGAATTTTGACTGTTACTGTTCTTGCCAACTTCAGGATATAGAGAAAACACTTATTGGCCAAGGAATATGTATCTCTGTAAGCATGAAAAAAAAAGTGAAGAAACCCCTTCTAACAATAAGTTAACTTATAGATGTTTATTTTACTCATGTAGGAAGAAGGCCATAGATAGACAGCGGAGGGCAGCTCTTTGGGGTGCCATCAAGGATCAAGGCAGCTCTGCCATCCTTCTCTGGCTTTTATGTCATACATTTATAAGATGCCTTCTAAAGTTCTAGCTCTTGTATCCACAGTTAACCCAGGAAAAAGAGAAAAGAGAAAAAAGCAAATAGATAAAGGAGCAGTATGGCTGATTTTGTCCTTTTAAAGGCTTTTCAAGAATCTCAACTTAGCAACTTGTGCTTACAACTCAAAAGCCAAAACTGAGTCACATGATTTTCCTTTTTCTTGTAAGAGAATATGAGTTGATGAGTATTTTAACTTCTTTGCCTCTGCAGTAGAGAAAATTAAGAACAGTCCATCTCCTTGGCTTTTGAGGATCCATGACATCATTACAGGTGGCATGCATACATACATTTTAGGTGGCATGCATTAATTCTTTCCCAAAAAGAGCCCACCTCAAACCGTTATTCTGTGATTGCATCTGGCGATGCCATTGTCTCCAACAGGCCCATGGCTCCTCCTCATAGTTCCTCAATCCATACCTTTAAAAGAGCAGTTATCTCTCTGAATTCTCACACTGTAGAATGACACAGAAGCAAAAGGATACATGTATTTATGGGAAAATGACCATTTAGGAAATGAGAAAATTAGAAGCAAGCCTATTACTGAACTCAAATACATATCAAATCAGGTTAAGCAGAATTAGAATTCTTGTGTTGTCAGTGCAATAAGTTCCTTGGTTATCCAATCACATGACCCCTGGTTCTGTCATCCAGAGGGATCTTACTTGCTCCTTACTCTGTATGGCCTCACCGAGGCCTCACTGGAGAACTGCACAGCTTTGGAGGCTTTTCCTGGATATATATTTACAGACACTAGAATGGCTCTACATAGTAAACAGTCACCAATTATTGCCAGCCAATCGTTGAGTAATCTCATGCTTATTAAGTTTCTTTCTTATTTGCATTCCATCAATTCCAAATATGAGTAAACCCAACACATCTTATTCTGGAGGAAATGTCTGCAGAAAAGAAGTCACTCCCTCTCAGGGCCTTTAAATAAGACTTCATCAGGTCTGCTACCAGACTGCCATCGCAGTTCCCAAAGATGATTCACTTCCAGTGGGATTTGTAGAGTAAATCTCAGTTAAGCAATCACAAAAGAGACTAAGCATCCCAGAGGATGTCAAATACCTTGACAGGTGTAATATAAAATATTATGTCTACCATGGCAGAGAACTAGATTGGGACCAGAGGAAAGGACTTCTCTTATATATCAGTGGCCTTGATAGTGGTTGTCTTTGGGAAAAAGCAAAAAAATCAGTGGATTTTTTTTTTACTTGAAATATAAAAAGATGAAAAGTCAAAATCAAAGAATATACAAAAACAAATATTTTAAGTTCAAATGCACACACACAATAAATTTACAAAATATATCACCACAGTGAAGCTATATAAGTTATATTTCAGTAGAAGAATTTTAGTTAATTAAGGAAGGGTGTATTCAATAGAATATTCTAGAACATTTAGAAAAGTGCAGCTATTGGCCTCATAATGTGGCTTGTTGTCTACCAAAACTACTCTTCTGAATGTACAGGTATGTGACAGGATTTGTCAGCCACATCCCTATAGTCTACGATAGTATTAGTATTTTTGTTTTTATAATTCTGGATAAAGCAGAATAAACAGGCTATTTGATATTTAAGGGTCACTACAGTGGGACGAAGTCTCAACTTCCCAAGGGCTCCTATGTAGGAAGGTAAGAGGCATTGTTCCAGGGTACCGTGAGTAGGCGATTAGAGAGGTATTTCCTCTCTAATTAGGAAACTCAATTAATACTTTACATAGTGATGGACAAGGTTTGTCTGGGCATGTTAATGTTTCTAGAATAATCTCCATATCTTTTTGTTTTGCAATAAGATCAAAGGATCAGAGATCCCTATATGCTATCATTTGCCTGTATCCCATTTTTTCCTACACGAAGACAAAATCTGTCACCCAGAATTGAAGTAGGAATCTCTTATTCTCCTACTTTCTTAACACATTTATGTTGAACACCACTATCCACAAGGATTGTTCTGCATGGTACAGACATAGCACAAAGCCAAACAAAGTTTCCTGAAGATCACATGGGGGGTTACAAAAAGTAATCATTATACAAAGAGATATAATATATTAGGTAGTAACAAGTGTTTTAAGACAACCAGTTACAGTTACAAAATAAGAGATGGGGGTGGTGGTTAAATAGGAGATGGGGATGGTGGTATTTTAGGTATAGTGGTCAGGAAAACCCTCTCTAATCACGTGACATTTGAACGTATTTCTAAAAGCAATTAGAGGAGAAAACTGCGTATATTTAAGTGATGGTTATGAAAAGTTTTTGTAGTTATTTAAAATAGAGAAGACTCTTTAGTGAGATAGCATCTTTGGGTTTTATTATCATCTATATCCTGCATCTTCATAATAATAGAAGAGTTGCATAAACTACCATCATTTCCCCTGCTTTTTTATGGGAGTTGTCTGATTTTAAGTCATCCTAATACTGCATTTTTTAAAGATTTTTTTTTCATATGAGTCAAATTCTAATTGATGAGTAAATTTTTGTTTTAACACTTGTCTTCTTCAAATCATGTTGTTCTGTTTTACCAGTGGGTGTAAGAACATGACAAGACGTCCTCCTCTACAGTTGTGGAATGCACTTTAAATAACTGATTCCAAAGGAAAGCATTCTGGTGTTGCCTTTAACATAGTTCATTACTCTTGAATGATTGATGCTGTGTAATGTAAACCTTGCTCTACCTCATTTCCTAAAATGAATGCTTGTATCATTTGCTCCTGTGGGATGCATCTTCAACAGACAAATATCTCTAAAAAACATAAGTATTATTTTTCTCATGATTGGAGGTTTTAAAGTTTTTTGGAAAAGAAATATTTATTGGCGGGTCTTTTACATGCCTAGAAAATATTTGTGAATGTCTGCTTTGTTGGCTATGTCAACTTGGCTCAATTTTTTTTCCTGATCCTAATGCTGAATGCAGGGATTCAAAACTCAATATTGAAATTGTCAGGGTTGATCTTAATCCTATTCATTAATTATTTGAAGTTTTTGAAGCAGACTCATCTAAAGTTAAATATTTGTATTAGCTTATATCAAATGATTTCCATAATCTGCCTGCGGGTACTACCCTCTGCTTTTGCAAGGACTCTACCGTGTCATCTTGAGTGAAATAGTGCATATGTGTACTAGTAAAATCCTCTACTTTCCTAGCATTGGGCAAAACGAAAAATCAACAAAAGAATTGCCTCAGTGTCTTAAACTGGGATCCCTGTCAGTTGACCAGGCACTTGTTTACTGAAGGATATGTGTGGAATTCAAGTTCTCTTCAACCTGTGAGAAATATCAGCCAGGCATGGTGGCTCATACCTGTAATCTCAGCACTTTGGGAGGCTGAGCAGGAGGATCAGGAGGTCAAAAGTTCGAGGCCAGCCTGGCAAACATAGTAAAACCTCCTCTCTACCAAAAATACAAAAAAATTAGCTGGGTGTG
This sequence comes from Sapajus apella, assembly GCF_009761245.1. Taxonomy (NCBI): domain Eukaryota; kingdom Metazoa; phylum Chordata; class Mammalia; order Primates; family Cebidae; genus Sapajus; species Sapajus apella. The sequence continues at coordinate 49,406,037 of NW_022436944.1, forward strand.
GTGGCACGTGCCTGTAATCCCAGGTACTTGGGAAGGCTGAGGCAGGAGAATTGCTTGAACCCAGGAGGCAGAGGTTGCAGTGAGCTAAGATTGCACCATTGCACTCTAGCTTAGATCACGGTGTGAGGCTCAGTCTCAAAAGAAAAGAAAGAAAGAAATATCAACACTTCTTTCATCCTATCCTGCCTCTTTGAAGAGAATGTATCCACTGTCTGAGCTCAGTCAATTACTCATTTCATGATGTGCTGTTGAGAAAACTAAATAATGAGCAGGCTTCCTTCATGGCTTTAAAAATTTGTTCTTAAAGTTGAAAGGAAAATGTTCTTTCTCTATCACCATTGTTATACGTGGGTGCGCCTCATTAAAAGTGACGCTTTGTCCTATGTAGATTCTGATTCCATTGAAAAAGACAAAGAACTATGTCAAAATAGCTAAACTATTGATTGTATGACTAATGGTGTTATATTAGGAAAATGTGACTTAGGTTTGTGAGAAAAATGAATTTTTTAAATAGTGAATGTCAAAATTTGGTTTAGCCATTCAGTCACAAGGAGTGCCGGACAATGTGTCTCCCCACCCATGGATAAGATCTTTTCTTCTTATGATACCTAGGAGGAAATAGTGAATGCGCTCTTTATTGGCAGATAGCTCCTAAGGACAAGGGAGAGAGCCAATGAGCCATGCTTGCTGAGCTCTTGCTCTCAAACTCACAAGTCAAATGACTTGTTATCTCTCCCATTTGGAAGTATTATGTAAGTGGACAACTAAGAGAAGGACCAGGAGTGTTACGCCACTATCTTTCCATGGGAAAATACAATGAGAAGGAATGGAAGGTTTCCTGGCCCCAACTCATAACCAACTGTAATTGCTTTCTGCATTTTATTTTTATACTGTGCCCTAAAAAAATGATTGAATGAATTGAAATATTAGAATTATGCCGTACATGTATTATGCTAAATGGTTGAGCATTCTAACATTGAGAAACCTGTACGCTCCCAAGTTCGTGGTCCACCTTCTGTTTCTGTGTTTACTTCTGGTGTGCTCTGAGACTCTCTTCAAGTCCTTTTAACTGTATCTATTCTGAAAAAAGGCAAGGAAAATAGTGAACTGAGATTGTGCCATTGCACTTCAGCCTGGGTGACAGTGCAAGACTCATCTCAAAAAAAAAAAAACATTAACATCAAAGAGAGAGAAATATCAACACTTTCATCCTGCCTCTTTGAAGAAAATGTGTCCACTGGCTAATCTCATTTCTTGATGTACTATTGAGAAAACTAAATAATGGATAGTCTTCATTCATGGCTTTAACAATTTGTTCTCAAAGTTGAAATGAAAAGGTCCTTTCTCTAATCACCATTGTTGCACATGGGTGCAGGGAATAAAGAAAATTACTTCTTGAACATCCGCCTTATGCTACTGAATAGGTTACGTGCTTTTGTAAGTATTATCTTACTTAATTCTTACTAAAATCCTTGGAGGTAGATATTATTATTCCAGTCGTACCGATGAAAAATAGGGGATGTTCCACATTCCGTAAGATAGTCAGTGGCTTTGAACCCAAACCTCCCTGGTTCCAAAGCCTTATTCTTTCCAAGAAAATTATAAGTCTGCTAATGCTGTTTTCTAGGCTCTTCAGTGGAGCTTGGCTTTTGAATTTCTAAAACAGAATAACAGACTGGACAAAATTATTAAATCAGTCAACTGCAGAATGTACTGAAGTCCCTGATATACATAGTGGATTTCATGAATCTTTGTGGAATGAATGAATATGGGAACAAACAAATGAATAATCAGTACTGGTTTTATTTTAATGGTTTTCAATTTTGATAATTGTTTGTGACCTCAAACTGACTTTTGCACAGAAAAGGTCCTTAAATTCACTATCCTAACCAGTTATTCAGGAGGACACAACTCCTGAACTTACAAACAATGATTCAATATAATCCTTCTAACCAATGACTGGTGGGATGGGACCAGATGGACAGCTTTGTTTCTTGAGAAAATAGATGACAAGAATTTGGAAATGAAGACCAATAACTCTCATAGTTTAGAAGCCTTAAAGAAATTGGTTATATGCTTGCATATATATATACACACACATGTGTACACATAAAAATTCACAAAATACATGTTTTTTGAAGATGTTTAATTATCATAGCTAGTTATTTTTTCATGCAATAATACAATAAGTAAAAAGTGTTTGATAGCTCTTCAGTACATCTGCCTTTTATTGAAAATGAAATTAAAAGATAAGTCATAAGCAAACTTGAATGACAAATCTCTGTGATCCCTGGTTTTGTGTACATGCTATACTTATTACACCATGATGTGCATCATTAGGACACTTGTGAGTGACATTCAGAAATGCTTACAGTGGACACACAAAAACAAAACAGAAATGTGGGCATTGTGGACAAAAGGCAGCATACTCCCTTTGATCCTCTTCTCCCACCATGTCCAGAGCACACTTTTTAACTACTGCTTGAATTATTTAACCATACTGTGAAACAGAGTCTGCTGGCTAAATCAGTGGGAGTTGACATTCCAACATCTGCAAGCACATTATCTCCTTCTTCATATCTAAGGAATATTCCAAAGTTAAGAAAATATTCAACTGTAGAAAAATGGTGAAATTAAAAATAAAACCAGACTTCCTTTCCCTGTTGAAATTGAATTTTTGACTTCTCTGTGGAAGTGACATTGGCAATTTCATACTTTTCTATAAAAGAAATAAAGTTTTAAATGAAGCAATACTAAGAGCTCATTTTTTCATACTCATGAATTACTTTTAGCCTAAGTATCCATTTGAAAATTATATATCAAAGATAAATTGTCTTCCCTGGTGTTTATATTTAAAGTAACTGAACAAAATTGCTTGATAAGACCAGCGCAAAATTAATTTTACTCTTTTCTGATTCAAAGGTAAATTTCTGGTATGATGATGGACATTACTGAAATCATCATCATTAAAAAACATAAATCACATTCCATGAGAAGAATGACATGTTACTTGTGGGGCCTACACTTGCCAGTGTATCCTTAGGTATCTGATTTTTGGAAACATCCATAGTTAGACATTAATGTAAGAAATGTTACCACCTTATAAAGAAGCAATATCAGATGAATAAGTTTATTATATTGGAGAATACAGCACACAAAGTCTATATTCTAAACTCCCAGAAAATATTTATTTGCTAATGTAAAAATCATTATACATGTCTACCCAGCTTCTGGCTTTATATATTGCTGAGGCAACCACTCCCAATTTCCCCATGAAATATACAAGGATATAGTAAAGAATGATTAGCAACTACCCTTGAAGACCTAGATTAATAGGCAACACATTTCTAGAAACAGTCAAGGATTTTGTAATTACTGCTAAAATCTTAGAGCAAAAATGCGATTCTTAATATCTCTTTACTCTATAATTATTTATTTTATACAAAAGTCCTGTTTTTCTTATTCTCTCCCCCTTGCTTAACTTCTAGAAGATAAGATTACACACAAACAAATATATATCAACCATATCATATTGTCAAATATAAGCATGCGATATTGCAGTTATTCCTGCTGAATGTGATTCATTTGAGGAGGTGCTTTTATATTTTATTTTCTTCATGTTTTTATTTTCTCTTTCCCTGACTCCCTAACCCCCTCTAAGAACTAACAGGTCAGAGTCTCTAAGAGCACAATCTGAGAATGTGTATCTTAAAAACGTTTCTCCAATAATACTTAATGCTTAACTGTATTTGTGGTGAACTTAGAAGACTCAAGATGTTTTCTTAAAAGGGGCAAAAACCTACAAGGAGAGAACAAGCCTGAGTGTGAATTCAATGGGACGAAATGAAGAAACGTTCAGCTAAGGGGCAAAGAGAACTAAGTGAAATGAGGTATTACAAAGAACAAACATAAAGCAGTAATAGAACTAAATTCCATATTGGTGATAGTTGAGGGAGAATTAACACCACAGAAAATCATATTAATATCTTAAAGAACTTATTAAAAGAGCTCTCCCAGTATACAGGAAAAAATGCAAGTCAAATGATCAAAAGAATGAAAGAAAACATGGTAAGCATGGTGGACAAAGAGTGGAGATCCTTTTTTTTTTTTTTTTTTTTTGTAGACTTACTATTTGATAATGTAATAAGGTATCTGTAGCCAACAATAAGTTAATAGTACATTTTAAAATAAAGAATATAATTAGATTGTTTGTAACTTAAAGCATAAATTAAAGGATGGATGCCCCATTCTCCATGATGTGCTTATTTCACATCGCATGCCTGTATGAAAATATTTCATGTTCCCTGTAAATAAATAATCCTACTATGTATCCACAAAAACTTTAAAAGAAATAAAAATAAATCTAAAAACAGAAAATGGAAAAAGCAAATGGAGATTTAACATAGCAGTGTGTACATCATCCAGAAGAAGAAATAAGGGCAGCTGAAATGGAAGCAATCAGCAAATACAGAAACTAAAGATAACTTTCCAGAGTTGACACATCCTTTCATGGAGATTGAAAGGACTGACCACATTCCAATCAACAGGAAAATACCCATGTCTACAGGTATTTAGACTTTTTATAAACATAGCTAAAATTAGAAACAAAAATGTACAAACTTTCATGTAGGGAGGAAACTTGGTTAACTGAAAAGAAACAAAACCTGGCTCTTTGTATATATTCAATATAGGGTTAAAACTCAGAAGATGATAGAGAGTAATGATTGCCTATTATAGAAAATATGACCACAAAATTGTATACTCAGACTTCTGAGTGAAGCATAAAAAGACTTGCCATTTGAAGTGCAAAAACTGATCTTAATACAGAAAGTATTTACTCAAATCAGCAAATATACTAAAAGACAAATATAGTAAACAAAAAAAGATGTAAGCATACAAGTCACATATGAAAATCCACATTACAAATCCACATTATATGTCATCATAAATATTACCAGTAACAAAATAAATATAGACAAAAAGCCAAGATACTATTTTTACTATCAAATGTACACTAGTTAAAATAAATAGAATAATAATATTTTGATAAAGTTAGTGCTTGTTGTGGAAATGTGAATTGGTTTGATTTTTCTGAATATTACTTTTAGTGTTTGAATCAGTAGCTTTCTTCTAGTAACCTAGCTTTAATAAAAATCAAAAATGCTAATGTTTGGATGTTTGTCCTTCAGACCTCATGCTGAAATTTGAACCCAGTGTTGGAGTTGGGCCTAGTGGGAGGTGTTTGGGTCCTTAAGGGGGATCCCTGATGAAAGTTGGTGCCCTCCTAACAGTAGTAAATGAGATCTTGCTCTATTCATTCCCACAAAAGTTGATTGGTAAAAAGAGCCTCCACCTGCCCCTCTCTCTTGCTTTCTCTGTCGTGTTATCTTTGCACACCCTGGCTTCCCCTTTGCTTTCTGTCTTGAATGGAAGCAACTTGAGGATATCACCTGATGCCCAGTCTTCCAGTCAGTAGGGTCATTAGCTAAATAAGCCTCTTTCTTTTTAAAAAAAATGTAAGTTATGCAGCCTCACATATTTCTTTTAAACAACACAAAACTAAGACAAAGATCATACTCTATTGTAGCATGAATTGCAAATGGAAAAAATTTGAACAACATAAAATAGCCAAAAATAATCCTGCTCGACAAAGTTTCAGTAGTGTAATAGCTTGAAAATTATGGCAAAGCCATCAACTACTGCCACTAAAATAGTATTTTGGGAAGCATATTCAATATTAGGGAAAAATGGTTGTCGTAAAAGTGATAGTAAAATTCTCTAGGCACGGAAGTGTGGAGATTTTTTTTCTTCAATAATCATATCTGTTTTTCAACTCTCTAGCATGAACATTGGCTACTTTGTAACTTAAAAATGAAAACAGCATAATAAAAAAGATAATAAATGTTATCCGTAAAATGTTACCTAGCTGATTATTCAGAAACCAACCTGTCATATGGCATGTGCTGGTTAATGGATTGTCAGAGCACAAACAGTGGTGGAACTATGTTGATCAAATGCTGAGGCTAGTCAGCCTCTTTAATTAGCTGCTGATTGTGACAGTTGAGTTCATCCTAATAAAATAACATAACATATATATTTATTAATTATTTTATATAATAAAGATATATAAATATAAAAATATATATAAATGTATATAAATTGTTTTTTGCAGTGCTGTGTTTCTTAAGCACATATTGCTTAGGAAATATAATTCTGATGTTTGCTAATAACTGTCATCAAAACTGTAAAATTCACATAATTCTTTATACTGAATCTAAAAGATACAAGTGTATATGTCATCTTTGAAATTATAAAACTGGGAACCCTCCTTACTCTATTCAGTAAGCTGTTAGGTTCTAAAGGGACTTCTAAGAGTAAAAGAATAACATTACTGATAAAGCCTTGAAACTTTTCAAATGGTCTCATATAGGGAGAGACTTTTGGGCTGGAAGAAGAGAGCTTAAAAAAATATTCAGTATGATGAAGTGACATGCCAAGGTCAAATGGTGAACACTATGCATGCTAAAAATTAAGGGACACGTGTTTGCCTTAATAAAATATTGGCAATAGTCATTGCAGTATTAAAAAACAGACTACCCTCCTATTTTACTGTTCAAATGTTTCACTGTGCAAATAATTTCTGATTGTAAACAAAGTTGTTGCACTATCCTGCACATTAAATACGCCATTAATTAGAATGCCGAGAGTGACAAAATGCTCTGGTCACTTAAGTATTCAGTTCAGACTCTCAGTCCTTTTTGTTGGATGATGTACTTTTTAATTTATGCCTTGAAGCCACCAAGATAGACAGAAGAGGAGACAGTGGTGATATCTGCTTATGGATGAGCACAGGCCATGAGATCTTGATTAGAGTTAAGAGGGACCATGTGTATTCCTTCCCCACTTTGGGAACTCTGATTAGCCAGAAAGCAGCATTCGTAGATTAGGAATGAAGAAAATTACAATTGTCATTCATTTGGACACACTCTGATCTCTAAGTAAATCACTACATGCTGTGTGGGAGTTTCCTGGTGATTTGTTCTGTTTCAGACTTCTCTTGCTGTGGACAACTGAATTCCCAAAGTTTTAACAGAGTTTTGCCAGCATAATTGCACTGTACACTGGTACAAGTTAGCTTTTCTTTTTTACACATTTTCCTTCACTTGAACTTTCTGGACGTTTTCCACATGCATTTTACAGGAGAATTACAAATATAGAGTGTTATTGTATCTTGGAGGAAATGGCCCATGGACCAATGACTGAAATGTTCAGTCTTGGTAATGAAGTCTCTCACCTCAGCATTTGCTGGGACACAGGAAACCAGCTAATGGCTGATAATGTCCAGGAAATTAGTAACTTGTGCGTATGGCAAATGCTCCAATCCCAGCCAAATGATTTACTTAACTGATGGCTGGAGTTCTCATAGGGACTGTTAGCACAGTGGAATAGTTGGGTTTTATTAAGTGGACTATGTGCTAATCCTTGTTGTTCCCTAGTTGAAGAATATAACCATAATGCAAAATACAATGAGAAATTGTATATCCAGAAAGTAAAGATGTTAAAGGCACCCACATTCTTTACTCCAAAAGAATTGTTTTTTTTGCTTCAACATTATTAGTATCATAATTTTCTTACAGCTGTTATCTTAGTTCAGAATTCTATCAAATGAATTATGCATACCTTTTTGTGGTGATAGAGATATTAAATACAATGTCACTTTGCTTAATGTCTTATTCCTATCTGTTAATTTTGTTAGGGAGAGTGATGACTATTTATAACCTGTTACCTGCATTCTTTGATTATCTGCAGAGCATCAGGATATTAGCACAGCCTTGTGCTTTCACATGTTGTCTCATTTAATCCCCCTGTTTTTCACCCCTTGCTCCTCTTTCATAGTTAACTGTCATGAATCCTTCAGGCCCAAGGTCAAGTGGCAGTTCCTTGGACAAATCTTATGGACACCCAATTCTAGGTCATGTTCCCCTTTTTATCTGTTCTCATGGAACCTTCTTCATCATCATAGAGTTTATCTGACAACTTGTAATTTAAATTTTATGTGGATCGACTGGATTACTCTTGCTTTTCCAGACTAGAGTATAAAATATAAGGTATATGGAGAGATTGCTTAGTGTGTAGAAAACCAATAATGAGTAAGATACAATTCTAGACCTGAGGAAACTTACGGTTTATAGGGAGGTGCAGAGAAGTAAACAGGTAATTGTTAGACATGGTAAAGAGCTATCAAGAGGTGTACATAGGAGAGCATAATGGAGACAATGTATTTCATCTGGGATGCTTAAGAATGCTTACCTGGAGGAACTGGCCACTGTTAATACCGAAGCTAACACCTGAACCACTGAACACTGGTTCTCAACTGCAACATCTATAAACATTTAGGTGTTCACAACTAGGGCACAAGTTGCCACTGGCATCTGTTTGGTGGGTAGAGGCATGGATGCTGCTAATCATACTACAATGCATTGAATAGTGTCTCGTTTTGCTACAATAAAGAATTATTTGGTCGAAAATATCGAGGTTGAGAAACCCTATTTGAGAATAATAAAGCCAGATCATTTTGTTTTGCCATTACATTTAAAAAATCCATCTTAATTTTTTTGCCCACCATAATTATTTTTTACATATTGTAACTAGCAATAAAATTGTGAGTATATAATATATCATCTTATAAGTGGCAAGAAACTATATGATTACTTATTGGAAATAGTATTTTTAATATCTTTAATGACACGTTATACTAACATTTGTAGTTTATTGTATCTCCTTTCTTTTGAACTTCTATCATAGTCCAGTCTTAAGACTTTATGACACTTCCATGTTTTAAGTTTAGTCCTTGGATGCTCCTTCCTTTTGGAGGCAGAGTGGATGCCCTGGTTCACCTTCATACTTCCTGTAGGGCTCTGCACATGGAGGGCTCTCTGATTTTTATTGAATGACTCAAAGCAAGTTAATTCTGTTTTGGAGACTAAGCAACTAAATGTGGAAAAGAAGAAACCAATTGATTAACATAGCTATTATGCTACAGTACCTGAAAATGAGCTCAAATATTAAATTTTTGATCACTAAAAATTTCCTCAATTAGAATTGGAAACCATATATTATGCCACTGGATAATTGCAATGGATGTTCATTTTTTTTTTTCCAGGAAACAGCTCTGTTCCTTTAGATTTAATATCTATCACTCGGTGGATCTTAGCAGTTAGTGATCATTAGTTTTCCCCCAGGGATAGACTACTAAAGAAGTGGAAATTTCTTTGGCATTTGTCCACCAGCATATCTTTTTAATGGGGTTAGAAAATGATGGCATTAAACTTTAGGTGCTTTGTGGTCTCTTTGGCATATTGACTATGTTGACATACTCCTCCAAAATAAAGCAAAAATTACATCTTATAATCACTTTCTTTCCTTTATTCAGTGAGGATAAAAATGAATTTCAATTATACTTGACTTTGGCAGTTCAGATTCTACAAGACGGGGAAACAGTAAAGCTTTGGGACCCTTTTTTAATGTTCTCCTTAACTCAGTTTTAGTGGGCGGATGTAGTATTCCACGTCAAGTGTGCTAGTACTGATAATTTATGTGCTTTCATGCTAATGTTGCAAACCTGTTCATTGTACTTCCAAAGAGATTGTCACAACTATTTAGAACCTGGTCAGATATAGCAGTTTGACCTTAGTATGTGATCTTCTTGCGTTTTCCCTTCTTTCTGGCTTTGTTAAGATATGAAATAAGGCAGATTTTTCTTTTTACTCCTTGGAAGTGGATAGATATGAGTTATATCACCTTAGCTTTGGTGAAACTCAGAGTTTACAGAGCTTGACCTTTCTTAGTAAATAGTTTTGCAGAATCATGCTCCAGTACTTTGAGGTTGCAGATTGTCTGTTAAAAGTCATTAGGTTGCTTAATGATAATTTACATAGGGGATGGCTGTCTTTTCTCACTCTTAGATTTTGTTCACCATATACTCAGTGGTGTTATAACATTCACTTTGCTTTGTCATGTAATTGATGGTTAAGGACACTATTATTTGGAACCTGATTCCCATTAAGTTTTAAACAAATATGTATGGATACTACTTGGCTTACAGGATGGTAGACATTCTAGCATGGTCATTTGTACACCAGAAGATTTTGCTGACAAGCATTTCAAGTGCGTTTTTCTTACATTGAACATCAGTATAAAATTTACTGGATGCCAGAGAATTTCAGTAACATGTAGAATTTGGAATCAGAGCTGGAGTTGGAGATATTTTGCTCATGTCATTAGAATCTGTCCTCAGGCTTTCTAAGACTCTCTAAGTATAAAGCATCTATGAGAAGCTGTCACGTCTAATTTCTTATAATAAGTAGGGTCAATTTCATGAGCAGAACATATGACTGTATTTTATGTATGCAATATAAAATCACAACCAGACATAAGTGGACATGGAAAAAAGAAAAAGGAAAACAGCGGTCAGATTAAACATTCACAGCTGTTTCTGAGTTTTTCTGTTTTGTTCCTTTACTATTTGTTTACTCATTCTTTTATCTTGTAGTGCTCACTTGCAGATAAATGTTGCCTATGCCAATGTTTAAGTAAATACATGCAATAAAACATAGAAAAAATTCTATCCATCAGTGTGCTATTTTTTTCTTTGAATTAAAATGTTTTCCACTGTTTAGAGTAAAATTTTTCTCATGTGAAACGTTCTGTAATATGCAATCCAAGCAATAGGCAAACTCTGCCAGATAAATTAATAAATAATATAATCTGACAGAGGAAAAAAAATACTGTTTGCTTCACAGTTTGACTCAACCTAAATATTCTATTAAAGTCAGTGTGCCGCATATGCTGGAAAATGGCAAACATTCTGTGTGGGTTTCAGAATTGCCGTATTGGATACATTTTAAAGATTTGGTTATCATGTCAAGTTACTACACATTTTAGATATTTACAGTTATTGAGATTTCAATAATAAACCATTAAATATTTTATTTAAAGTCCCATTCTATTTTTTGTTGCCTTAGTCCCATTAGGCTGTTATAATAAAATGCCATAGACTAGGTAGCTTATAAACAACAGAAATTTATTTATCAGCATTTTGGAGGCTGGGAAGTCCAGGACCAAGCTGTTGACAGATTCAGTGTCTGTTGAGGGCCTGGTTCCTGGCTCAGATGGACACTAGCTGTGTCCTCACTTTGTGGAAGGGGCAAATAAGTTCTGTGCCTATTTTATTAGGGCATTATTCCCATATAGGAGGGCTCTGCCTTTATGATCTAATGATTTCCCAAAAGGCCCCACCACCTAATATTATCACTTTTGGAATTAGGATTTCAAAATAAGCACTTCGGGGGGATACAACATTCAGACTATAGCAGCTGTACAGATGGCAAAAGGATTGCTTGTTTTTAGTTTTCTGAATCTAAATTTTTGCCCAAATGCCTTTACTAGAGAGAAAATTTAAGCAATTTACATTTTTACTTTACATTGAGAAAATTCATGTCTTGCTCTGTTGTAGGTTTCATATTATGCTTTGTCTGAAGTTCCCAATCAGAACATATTACAACAAAATCTAAACAATTAATTGTTTTGACTAACTTGATTATAAATTTTGTCTGTTACTCCTTTATAATATTGATTCTTTGCTGCTAGTTTTATAAAAAGAATAAACTTTGTGGGAAAAGATAGGCATATACATATTTTGCATATACTTTGCCTTTACTATAGAATTTATGAAACATACACAAAAACAGAGAAAATGGTGTAATTAATAGGAAATCTCAACATGTCCATCATTCAGCTTTAACATTTATCCTACTATGAATCTTGTTTCATCCAAGTCTTTTACCAAATTCTCACCCTATGAGAATACATTATATTATATTATAATATTTATAAAGTATTTGTAGATAAATATAAATAGATAAATACTGGGATACAGACATCATATTATTTCATCTATAAATATTTTACCATTTGCCTCTACCAGATAAAAATTTGTATATATTGATCATCCAGATGGATTTTTTTTAAAGCAGCATTAACTTTTATGGAAGTATTGTATGTAATTTGATGGAATATTCTGAGTTAAAATCAAATTTAAATCTTTCCAATTAAATAATTGAGAATTATCTAGAAAAATGACTTAAAACTTAGTGTAATAAAGCGAGTAGGATATTAAAGATAAGACATGACACATTTCTTCTTACATTCTTAGTTTCATTGTGATATAAGGATTAGTTGTACACTGCTTAAAGTTAAGACTATACAATTTCACAGAAAATGTTCCAAGCTAACCCCCTTGGGGTTGATTTTGGCTGATAGTTTATTGTTTAGATGACAATATGGCAGATTATACTTCTTAATTTACATGAGTTACTCATCTAAGTTTTATACATATTTTCATACATGCATGAAGCATGTATTAAACTGTATGAAGCAGCTGAGATTAGGAGAAAAATGTAGTCAAGGTAAAAATAGGGAGCCGGACGCATTCACCAAAACTGCTTAGGGAAAGTACAGCTTAATTTACCCTTTAACCAGAATAGCTGAGAGGGCAAGAGATCCAAGTATTACCTGAGTGAATGTAGAAATTTAATGTGCTTAATGGCATATTTTTGTGTGTATCTATGTCTCTCTTCAGTGCTCCTTGTTTGCATTAGGGGGAATAGTAGAGGGGAGCCAGTAGTCTTATGTTAATAGAAAGTGTGGTTTATGTATTTCTTATAAATTTCATTCATATTCTTTATGTGCAGCATTCACTGCAGAATGTTGGATGAGTGGAGTGCTTACTTCTCACTCTCTGTATGTTGTGGAACTAGCTGTTTTTATTTCCAAACTGTTGTGGATTGATGCTTTTATAAAATATAATAAAAATGAATCACCATAAAAATAAAAGAACGATATAAAAAATGCAATCTCCATTTTAAAAATTAGTTTAATAGACATAAAACTCATGTATCAAATGAATATTAAAGTTTCTAAATGCTTACTCTGCATTTATGTTCCATTTTCTTCTGAGACAGCAACAAGCACTTTGTGATGTGAGCCTAGTCTGAAGACCACACTTAATGTAGTACTGGTCCAGACTGTTGATCCATATATAGAGGTGACAACTGCAGTATTGGATTGCCAGATGGCACTGTCAGTGACCAGGAAGCACAGACCTCACCCAAAGAGCTGATGAAGGGTCCTGGATGCCTTCTCATCCATCCTAGGTTTTAACTGGATTGCAAAATATTTCTAGGGGTCTTAAAGGAGGAGTCAGGGGGATAAGGCAGTCTAGAAGACATATCGTAGGGGGAGGATTCAGTAGCAACTATTTTCCAACAGGTATGGTTAGAAGTATTTCACTAAGTAAACAATCAGTATCACCGTACAGAAACAATACCAGTACCTATCAGTGGAGACTCTGCACTACTGCCATCTCTGCATTTATAGATACTGGAGAACAGGGAGCCTCTTATTGCCTCTGTGCCTAGCAAAAGGCCTCATATGTGGTAGATGCTGAATAAATGTTTGTTGAGTTGATGGGTGACAGATTGAATGAGGTTTGTAGAAGGAACTCTTCCCTTTTAAAATTTGTATTAAGCCATGGTAATTCAGACACTAAAATAAGGTGTGTATATGTCAATGTCAGGATGTGCAGAGCTTCCTTTCTAATCAGATGTAAGGGGATTTGTGCACAAAAAGGGAGGCAGATTATTATTGAACCCATGTCCAAATCAAAGAATTATTAATGCACATTTGCTTTGAGGTACACGTAGAGGTTTTCTCTTCATTTGACCTAATTCTATTTGCATGTATGCTGCTAAGGCATATCAGCCTTTTCTCATAAGTAGAGATATTGTAAAAAATCAATTTTACTTTGAATCAAAGCTTATTCTAAAGTAAGTTCCCTTATATCTTTATTCTAAATATTTTAAATGACTTATTTTTTATTTGAGGACAAATATCCAGGGAGATTTGGAGTATTAACTGATCAAAGAGGATACAAGTTAAATATGGACCTTATCATTAATACATGTACAGTCTAGAATGAATATGACAGATGAATGTACAAACATCAGTAAGAAACAGTAGCAAACTAATATAAGGCTAAATACCTACAAGAAATAAATTTTATACAATAGTCACCACAATTTGTCATGTCCTTTCTCAAGTCCAGGCCTGTGCATAAGACTGGCTCTTGCCACCCTCTGTTACCCACCTTGATGAAGTAACAGAGTCATTTTTCAGATGTCTGTGTAGATGTCACTTCTTGCAGGACCATTATGAGGGACAGTGCCTCTACCCATATTCACTTGTCATCCCTTCTTTGAGCCTTCCTTGATCCTTTCCAGCCTCTTGTAATTATCCTGTCAAGGACCTTAAAGCATTTTGACATTGGCTCTTTACTTCCCGTCTATCCCATACTGTTAGCCCCATGACTGGTACGTAGGAGCTGAAATAACATATACAAAAGGAAAGATACATAGTAGATTGTGGATCTGTTAATGAGCCTTCAAAAACTGAATGGTCTTATTTAATTCCTAGAAAACCCTCTCTGCTCTCCTTCTTGCTGAACCCTGCTGTGAATAGAGCATGGCACCATGTTTTCAAAGGAGAAAAACTTCTATAAGAGAGTCATGCATTCTGGTATAATTTTACCCATCTATTTTTAAAACTATACAAGCATTAGTGTATCTACACACATATTTTCTACTGCACATCCCTGACCTTTCTGCTTTTGCTTGAGGGAAAAAAAATCATCCTTCTTCTTATACAGTTAATGGGATTTGTCAAGTCTTTGGTGCAGACATGTTTTATTTCTTGAGTAATGAGATACTTCCGTTTGTGGTAGGGCATCTTGTTCTGCCCCAAATGAGATATGCCAAGCCAAACATGAACTGGAATGCCGAACATTATGTCTTGTGAGTTTGTCAGGTGTGTGATCTATTTCTGAAAACCCAAATGCGGTGCAATGACATATTTTACTATTTGTGAACTTTACCTTCTGTTAATATGATTGAAGCAACTGGAAACGGAAACTGTCAGGGCGATTTAACAAAGAAGCCCTATAAAACTTATTAAGGCCCAGGTAGTAAAAATCCATTTAGAAGGCATATTCTTCAAACCTGAGTTTTATTTGGTAAAACACGTTGGTGCCTGACCTTTCCAGAAATGTACCAAAAAGGAGTCATGTAGAGGTCCCTGTTTTAAACTGTAAACAGCAGACTGATCAAATTTGGCTGTATCTTGCTCACAGTATATGACAGAATGCATAAGTACACCAAACAGACAGCTAAATGACAGGGTATTTGGATGAGCTTGTTGTGTATTTTATGTAATTGCATATTGTGCAAAGCAATAAAACGTCAATCTTATATGCCAGAAGAATGTAAATATTGAGTGAGTCAAAGAATCTTCTTAAGTTCGTAATTCAAGTTAATCTTTCAATGGATAAAGCCAGAGGGCAGGAGCTCTGTACTCAGAGACAACTTGAAAAGTTCTGTAGTCAAGGTTTGATAGTAGAAAACCAGAATTGTTGCACATTTTGTATATTAAAACATATTTTTAGGAAGTACATTTCCAATGTTAAAAAAAGAAACTAAAAGTTTTCAGAGCATGAAATACAAAGTTAAACTTCATTCCTCATCCATCAACAGAGGTGGCCAATGTTAACAGATCTCGTATGTAGATTCAGACGTTTTCTGTACTTATCCAAACACAAATGTGTCCTCCTTAATGTGCATATACTAGAGGTAGTACAGTATAGCGGTTATGAATGCAAGGCTTAGAGTTTAATTCCTGGGTCTCACCCACCGGCTGTGTGATCTTAAGTATGTTACTGAACCACTCAACTCTTCAATGCTTTTCTTTGTAATAAGAGAAAAATTATAATATCTATGTCATAAGGTTGTTATGATAATCTAGCTTAGAAGAGCGCTTAATTTACTGAAGAGGTATTCAACCGAAGTTTACTATTGATTTTTATTGTTTTGAATAAAAACATAATATTCATTTAAATCAAGAGAATAAGCATATATATGTAAACAGTGATTGTACATATATATATTTTTTTCATATTTATACAAATGTATACTTGTAGAATCTGGTCTGCAACTTGCTTTTTGACATGTATCTTGGACATGTTGTCATGTTGGTATATATAAAGGTTATTTGTAATTACTAAATAGAATCTTATTTTACAGATATGTCATAATTTAGTTATGACCCATGTATTTATGAATACCAATTTTGTCCGTCCCTCTGCTTTATGTAAAATGTTTTAGTAGCATCTTTGTACGTGACTGTGCTTTTATAAAACTGTATCTGTAGGATAAATGCATAGAGGTGGATCTAAGGGTATATGCTTTTAAATTACTGGTAGTTAATGACAAATGGTCTACAAAATTTGTGCTAAAAGTTTTTCTTTCTTCTACCACCAAGATGAAGTAGTTTCCATGTAAGGGAGATGTTGTGAAAACTGCTCATTTAGGGCTCTTTTTAGAATAAACGGTTATGAATGAGATACCAAGATAGAAGAGGCCACTATGGAGTTTATGAAATTGGCTTAATTAGTAACACACCATTGCTTTTCTTTGTATTTTTGGCCAGTAGTCACATATCATAAACCAAAGCTTCAGTGAAGAATTATATTCCAAACATACAACTTCATTGAAGTCTGAAAAAAAACTATTACAAATGACAATTTTCACAGCCTTAATGTGCTATTTTAAAATTGCATAGATATCATATTAGTCTTATAGCGTAATTAATGCAGTTAATTTTGTTAAGGACATGAAATAAGGAGTTTAAATGAAGCTTATTCACATTCTTCTCTGCCTGCCTTGCCTTATTAACACCAGGGCTGGATTCATGTGTGCATGACAGAGCTCCATCCTGGGTAGGGTTCCACACGTGAACAATGCTTCAATGTTTTCATTTTGAAATACTTAATAAATTTTTAATGTAATAATACTGCCATGTACCTGAGATTGTATCTTGGACATACTAATTTCATTTCCTTTGGATATATACCCAGTGGTAAGATTGCTGGATCATGTTAGTTCTGTGTTTAGTTTTTTGAGGAACCTCTATACTATTTTCCATAATGACTGTCCTAATTGACATTCTCCCTAACGGTGTGCAAGTGTTCCCTTTCCTACATATCCTCTCCAATACTTGTTATCACTTATCTTTTTGATGGGTCCTCATGTTCATTTTCCACTTGGTCTCATAATTTTCCTATAGCCAGTCCTGAAGAGGAATAATTACATTTCCTACTAATTAGCCTGGCTCAGTTGAAACACAGAATATTTGTCTGTTTGTCTGTAGAGAATGCCTTGTGGTTATGCTCATACTTTATTTATGAGAAAATAGCATTATTTAAAACATGTGGAATATAGGCAAAGAAGTGTCATTCACTCCAAAATATATAAGAAGCTCAAACACCTCAATAGTAAGAAAACAAATAACCAATTAAAAATGGAAAAGGACCTGAATAGGCATTTCTCCAAAGAAGACGTATAAATGACCAACAGGTACATGAAAAAATGCTCAACATCACTAATAAAATGCAAATTAAAACCATAATGTGACATCAACTCATACTTGTCAGAATGGCTACTCTACAAGTTTTGGAGAGGATGTGAAGAAAAAGAACCCTGTATGCTGTTGGTAGAAATGTAAATTAGAAAAGTCCTTATAGAAAACATTATGAAGATTTTTTTAATGAAAAATAAACTACCATATGATCCAGCAATCCCACTACTGAGTATATGTCTAAAAGAAATGAAATCAGTATGTGAAACAGATAATTGCACACTAATGATTGTTACAGCATTATTCCCAATAACCAAGATACAGAATCAACCTAAATGTTCATCAGTGGATGAATGGATAAAGAAAATGCAGTGTAAATATACAGTTGAATACTATTTAGCCTTAAAAAGGAAGGAAATTCTGTAATTTGCAACATGGATGAACCTGGAGGACAATATATTACATGAAATAAGCCAGACACAGAAAAACAAATACTGCATGATCTAACTTATATGTGGAACTTGAAAAAGCATAAGAGCAGAGAGTAGAATGATGGTCACAAGAGGCTTAAGGAGGATGAGCAGGAATTAGAAAGATGGTGGTCAAAGAACACAAAATTTTATTGACAGGAGAAATAAGTTGAAGTGATCTAGTGTATAACATGATGACTATTGTTAATAACAATTTGTTATGTACCCAATAATTGCTAGCAGAGTGGATTTGAAATGTTCTCACCACAAATGATACATGTGTGAGGTGATGCATGCATTAATTAGCTTTGTTTAGTTATTCCACAGCTTATACATATAATAAAACAAAAATAAAATAAAATAAAAATTTATTAAGTTGATAAAATAAATCAATGGGAGAAGGATGGACTATTTAAGTAACCCAGGAACAACTGTTTGAAAAGTATAGAAAAATTATATTAAATTTGGTTATGGCCTTATATCACATACCAATATAAATTCTAGATAGTTAAAGAGATAAATATAAAATAACCATGGGAGATCTCTTATAAGCTATGTTTTCAAAGTATGTCAGTCAAATAATACAGAGCTGTGAGAAAACAATTGTGAATGAGATTTGATGATATAGATCTGTTTTAAAGGGATTCTACTTTGTGAGCAATAAAAATGACTCGCATTAACATAACTGTTTACTCTATAAGGCTGTAGTAGAATATCACTATACATAGATGAGATTATTTTCCCATCCAAATTGTTAGGCCAAATGAGAAGTTACTTATTTTGTACTGATGATGTATGCTTTCGAGATCTAATTATCCAATTATTCCAATTTGAAAAACAAAACCGAAGCTCAGGGAAATTAAATGATTTGTATTCAGTGACATGCACACTAATAGCGGATCTTGAACTTGAACTGAGTCAGCTTTGCCACCTTCTCTTTCCTCACCAGGCCAGATTTTCCTGTCATATTTTGATAATTGGTTCCAGTTGGAGGCAATTGTCACCATAATATTCCATGACTGGATTCTCCTTGCTGATATACAAATCAAAAGCAATTAAAGATCTTACAAACAACTATGGAAGATGAGACCTGCGCATATCTTAGAATGCTTGGCTTCAGGTCTCTTGTCTGAGCTTAACTTTCCTGATATTCAAATTAGGATATTAATAAAATCTATACGATAGGTTTTTTCCTAAAAGCATTTAATGAGATTATCTATATGAAGGACTTGGACCACAGTTAGCACACACAAAACAATGATTATTTAAAACAAGCCAAAGAAATGATGCTTCACATAAACATTTTTTTCATGTATCATAGATAAAATACAAAAAGATGTATTTTAAATCAGATTTTACTGTTTTATTTAATTTCAGCACTTTGGGATGCTGAGGTGAAAAGACTGCATGAGTCCAAAAATTTGAGATCAGCCTGGGCAACATAGCAAGACCCTGCCTCTACAAAAAAAAAAAAAAAAATTAATTAGCTGGCAGGGTGGAATGCACCTGTAGTCTCAGCTATTTGGGAGGCTGATGTGGGAGGATTACTTGAGCTTAGGGGTTTGAGGCTGCAGCAAACTATGAACATACCACTGCACTCCAGCCTGGATGACAGAATGAGATCCTGTCTCTAAAATAAATAAAGAAATATATAATTTTATTAATCAATTTAAGATTAGGGTAAGCACAAATGAAAACATTAACTAAATTATAAAGTTCTGGTACTTACCACAATTCATATACAATGCTCATCCATTTGGATAAAGACGTTCAAATATTATAAGAATATATTGCTGTAACATCTTTTAATATATTTAATTGGTATTTTTAGAATATATGCAGTGTGTTCGCTTCTCTAAATTAAATATGATGTTTGATGAACAGAATGTCATACAGCCGATATCTTATTTAATTGCTAGACAGATAACCCATGCTTAAGGGTCACAACACTTTCTTTAGAATACTTTTATTTATTACAGTGGTAGACATTGTTGGTTCTTTATTTTAGAGACCTTATTTGCCAATGAGAAAGCTGAGTCCCAGCATGATTGTTTAGTATTTAATATTAGATCACGTAATAAGATTATGATATTTTTTCTTCAAAAATGGAGACATTTCAGTAAAGTAGGTATATGGACTACATGTGTCTCATTGACATCTTTAGCAATGAAAACAGAGTTCTGTAATTTTGAATTCCATTTCCTAAGTGACCCAGAGATGGTCAACAGAAGATGGCAAAGCTTATGACTAAATTCAATTTTTATTTGCTTTTATCACTCATATAAATAAAACATCTCTCTTATGTCTTTACTTTTGGTTTGTTTTAATGTTAAGAGACATAACATGATGAGAGGAAATACAAATTTTCAAAATGAGGACTAAAAGTTCTTGCTTTGTAGATTTTTAAATTTAGGGCTAAGGGAACTGAAGGAATTTCAGTTGAAGAAAAGAAAGTCTGAGCAACTATAGAAGCCACGAGTTCACGGTCACATTCATATTGACAGGGAGACAGCACAAGGAGAAAAGGCGAGGCGGTTACAGGAGAAAAGCGTAGAAAATTTGAGCCAGTTCTCTTTTCCTCCAGTTTTCTGTTTTAAGGCTAACTTTATTGAAATCTAATTTGTTTACAACAAAGGATATTCGTTAAAAATTTACAAATCAATACATTTGAGTACAACTGTGACACCATCACCAGTCAGTATACAGGACATTTCTGTCACCCCAAATGGTTCCTTATGTGTTTTTTGCAGCCAATTCCTTCCTCCCTGATGTGCTGTCGCTGCAGATTAGGCCTTGGACTTGGAGCCCAATAATATCTCTTTGCCTGTCCCTCAATAAGTTTAGCTGCTATTATTCCCCAAGGATTTTATTTTAATTCAGTATTTGTTCTCTGGATTTCTGGGAAAATAAATAGAATATGTTTCATAGGTAATTGTCCAGCTTCATTTAATAATTAGAAGCAATCATGTAGAGGAATCAATGTTTATAATTTAAAATGTTCGATAAAGCCAAAAAAGAACTAGGTTCCTTATTCAAAACCCAAGCTGGTTGGGGGAAATATATACAGGTGGAAAAGTCCCAGGAACATCAGTTTTTAGTAATATGGCCCAGAGATCCCTGCCGTGTGGTGGGAGTAAAAGTCATTTTTATTTTCACTGCAGTGCATAAAGGGGACATCACTAACTGAATGAAAAGGTGGACAGATGGATGAAAGGAGGAAGGGACAGAAGACCACATCAAAGTCACTTAACTTGTAGTAATTCAGAATATTCAGAGGCTGGAAGAGAAAGAATGTCTTTGTAAGACTATACTGACTGTTGGGTAGGAACACAGGTTTAATGTTGAAAAGCCTTAGGTTTTAGCAGCAGCTCCAAAACTAAGGTTGATGAACTTCATTTTTGTGAATAGTAAAATGAAGATGATATTGATGTTGCAGAATTGACTTAATGGTTAAATTAAATCATTTGTGTTAAGGAGGTGGTACAAGAAGCCAGACACAAAAAGGAATATACACTATGATTTCCTTTATAAAGCTAAAAAACTGTCAAAACTAAGCTCCGGTGATGAAAGTCAGAGTAGGTCCTACCTCTAAGCGGAGGATTGTGACCAGGAAGGAGCATGAGGGGAGGCTTCTGGGCTGTTGATGTTCTACTGTTTTATCCAAAGAGTAGTTCACTCACTTTCTGGAATTAACTCCAGTCTTGAAATTGGGATTCCTAACCTAGTCTTTGCTTTGCCATATTGGAACCTATGTACACTCACAGAAAACCTATGATGTTCCAGGCACTGGCAAGGTCCTAAGGATGAAATGAAAAATAAGGTTTGGGTTTTGTGTTGTTCATTTATAAGACTGTAGTGCCTTCATTATGAAATGACAGGGTCTGGTGAACTCCAAACTCTTCCAGCTCTAAAATTCTGGGGAAGACATCAATGAATATATTCATTTCTGCTCCTACAAATATTTGTTATGATTTAAAAACTGTGCTGTAGGTATTGATAATGGAGTAAACAAGACAGAGAATGTCCCTGCCCTTACTGGGCTTATATCTGGGGAAGTAAAGTCTTCGGAGTATGTGTGTTTATGTGCGTGTATATATATTCACTACTTAAATGATACAAGCTACATTTTTAGATAAAAGAAATAGGGAGGCTACATCCATGTGTTCATGTATGATGCTGTAAAACCACCTCAAAGATCTCTCTTAGAAAATACACTGATTGCTTGTTTGGGGAAAGCAGATAGAAGACAGGGGCTATTCATAGACTACCTCAGAACATTTTCTCCTATTTGAAGGGTATAAATGTATTAGCTATTTAGGGAATTAAATAAAAATTTGAAAATAGCACAGAGCAGGCCAGGTGCAGTTGCTCACACCTGTAATACTAGTATTTTGGGAGGCGGAGACGGGTAGATTACCTGAGGTCAAGAGTTCAAGACCAGCCTGGCCAACATGGCAAAACCTCATCTCTACTGAAAATAGAAAAAATGTCGGGGTGGGCATCTGTAATCCCAGCTACCCGGGAGACTGAGGCAGGAGAATCACTTGAACCCAGGAAGTGGAGGTTCCAGTGAGCCAAGATCACACATTGCACTCCAGCCTAGGCAACAGAGCAAAAGCTCCATCTCAAAAACTGAAAAAAAGAAAAAGTCACTCAGCAAAGCCCATTTCTCCTCCTTGTCATTTCTCAATCAGCATGGTCCTTTGTGAGTAGGGATAGGTAATGGTATGATGATGAGCCTGCCTAGATGTTCTAGTCCAAAAAAGTCAACTTTTTGACAGGAAAAAAAAAGGCTCTTTTCACTTGTGATCCATAATATTAGCAAAAATATTTTGGTTTCCAGGGGTTTCTATGAGGAATGTCAGATAACTCAATAATTCTTTCAAAATGCCATTATAATTTTGGAAAATACCTGTCATGCTGCCCATAGCAAGTTTCTGGATGCTGCTTTAATTTGCTTCTTGCTTCCCCTATTCCAACAAGAACAATGCCAACAACAAAAATTAACTTAGAGAAGCATCTTCTAGAATGAGTGGTGATTATTTCTAAGCCCAAACACAAGTAGGTAGGGAAAGAATTATGCAGAGAAAATATTTTTCAAGATCTTCTCAAGTGTGTGGGAGAGTATGTGAGAAGGAAAATGCACATGTGGATAAAATGTTTTCATACAACTAGAAAATGATAGGAAAGTGAGCATCTGAAGAGAGTTTTACAATGAGAAAACATGGACACAGGGAGAGAAGCAACACACACCAGGGCCGATTGTGGGGTGAGGGGAGAAGGGAGGGAACTTAGAGGAAGGGTCAGTAGGTGCAGCAAACCACCATGGCATCTGTATACCTATGCAACAAACCTGCAAGTTTTGCCATGTATCCTGGAACTTAAAGTAAAATAAGGAAGGAAGGAAGGAAGGAGGGAAGGAGGGAAGGAGGGAAGGAGGGAGGGAGGGAAGGAAGGAAGGAAACAGTTTTAGTCAAAAAGAACAAAAATGTAAACAGAAAAACTCCTTCAAAATTTGTGATGTACTTATTAGAATTGTGGATAGCTGTAAATTGTTAAAATCACAATGATAGACATGATAGTGTAAGCTTCTTTATGGTGAGGACGCTGTTGACAGTTTCTTTGTATCTTTCCTAGCATGGATATAGGCATGTAGTTAGGAGATCTTTTTTATTTTTCATTTTCTTTTTTTGAGACCAAGTCTTGCTCTGTTGCCAGGCTGGAGTGCAGTGATGCCAATCTTGGCTCACTGCAACCTCAGACTTCTGAGTTCAACCGATTCTCCGGACTCAGCCTCTTGAATAGCTGGGACTACAGGCACGCAACACCATACCCAGCTGATATTTTGTATTTTAGTAGAGATGGGGTTTCACCATGTTATGGTCTTCATCTCCTGACCTCGTGATCCACCCACCTTGGCCTCCCAAAGTGCTGGGATTACAGGCAATCTCTTGGACTAATCTCTTATCTCGCCAAGCCTCAGTATATCTGTCTATTCAATGGGCACAACGCTCTGATGAACCTCTGCTGGTTATAAAATACAACTCCTTGATTCAGTTGAACACTCAAAAATTTCTGTGCTGTAAGATTTGGGAATGTGGATTTTTTTTTTTCTGCTGGACTATATTAGTAATAAAGGAACATTTTAACTTTTATACCTCTTGTTAAAAACCCTATTGGATAGGATCTATTTTATACGCAACTTACATTCAATTGTTGAGTGTAGCACATTCTAACAGTGAAATTTTTTTGCACATGAGGCTGTTTATTCTTTTCTTCCTAAGTATTTCCTGTTGAATGTTTTATTCTCCCAAGGGATTCTCGTATGTCGAATTGTGTTTGCTGATTGTTAACCCTTGATCTTAGAGAATAAAAATCAGGGAGCAGGAGAAAAAGCTTAAAAATGCTTTGAATCCTGACAAAATGTTTCTATAAGTTAAAATAGGGGTGAATAATGATGAAGACATCTTAAAGATCCAAAAAACAAATGAAAAATGTTGATGATATTAAGGGCAAGGATAAATTTAATATTTCTTTTTGGCTAGCATAAACTTTTGTCTTTTGGATTGGATCCTGTAACGCTTAGATTAACATGGCATACTTCTTATTTTTATTGACATATTTGTATTTAGTAAATGGCATGTGTGCCATTTACTAAAATTCTAGGATGTTACATTTTTTTCATACATTCAAGGATGCATATTCTATGATTTGCTATTTTTCAGTGACTTGTTTGTATGATTTTTGAGTCTTCACTTTAGCCCTGATTTCACTTTCATATGTTGAAGTTTAAATTTATATCTCACATACTGAAGTCACCAGTAGCTTTAAACCATAACTAAATCTTAGAGGCCACAATTAGGTTAAAACTCTGTGACATAGGTCATTGTTCTTTAATTGAGGTGGTCATTTACTATATAAATGATTCAAAAAATCAATTAGCATAATATTTAGAAGTATATTATCTTTATGTACTTGATTTCCATATTGGCATTTAAAAGTGTGTTTTAACTAAAATTTATTTTTCACCAATTCCGTAAGTTAACTTTGATATGTTTTAAAGAAATTTCACTTACCGAGGAAAAAAAAATGTTCCTAATTAACTTTTTCCTTAGAGCCATTTGTTAATAAGTCATCCTGGAAATCATTCCCTGGCTATTTTGAAAATTTTTCAGCAATCTAAAGTTACTTCTTTTGTCTTTTTGAAAAGGTTATCTTTTTAGGGAATTAAATTTGATGATTTTACCAATAACTGAAATACCGTGTTTAACCAATTACTATTGTTTTTAATTGTGATAAAATACACATGCCAATTATTTTAATATCTGAACATATCTATTAAGTCTAAGGAATAGAATATTTCTTGTTCTTAAGTGAAGAGCTCTATCCCATGTCCTTAAGTCATACCTGGGAAATCCACAGCTCATAAAGCCTACTGGAACATGCAGGCCCATGTCAGAATTAAACCAACAGAGTGTCTCTGAAACTTGAATTCTCATCTTGGTGAGTCGTCTGGGGTTATTTATTCATGCGTCCTTGCTCTAAATGCTTGCTTCTTTTTTTTAATGCTTTTATTAGATGAAGGAGAGCATACTGATGCTAGGTATTTAAATGCAACTGATATAATACATAATGGGGCAGAACTTTAAACTTTTAATCCCTCTCAAGACATTGTAAAGACTGGAATGAAAACATAAGTACAGGCACTCATGTAGTTATAAAGGTTGAACTTTAGAAAACTGAAATAGTCTTCACGTGAGAAAGATCCTCAGTGATCACTACATAAGATAGGGCTGGAACAGGGACTTCTGACTGTCAGGGACTCTGCAGATTATTTGTCATTATCTCTCTGTTGTTGATCAAATAATGAATGCAAAAGATGGGTGTTACACCTGTGGAGAGCCTCATTGTATTTTGTATTAAACCTTTCAATAAAAGTGAATAGAGTTTTACTTCCAATAGATGGGAAGGACAACCTATAACTTATCAGAAGTCTCCTGACAGCTTAATACCAAGTTCTAGAATGAAAATAAAATGGTTACAAAATATTTGGTTTGGCCAAGATTAAGGCTGCCTGGTTCAAGCATGCCACCTCTTTTTGGCAGTGAAATGTATGCACAATGCCATTTAAACCACAGGAAAAAAAAAAAAAAGGATGAAAGAAAAAAAAGTTTATCAGGCAACAGAAGAAATCTGAAAAGATATCATATATCTTTACGAAAAAAAGAGAAAATCCACTTTATGGAATTAGCTCCAATCTTCAAATTGGGATGCCGAACCTAGTCTTGTCTTTGCTGTCGCAGAATCTACATATACTTGTGGAAAACCTGTAATACTCCAGGCACTGGCAAGGTCCTAGGGATGAAATAAAAAAGTAAGATTTGCCTTCTGTGTTCTTCATTTATAAGACCATAGTGTCTTCATTTATAAAATTAAAGGATCCAGTGAACTGTAAACTCTTCCAGCTCTAAAATTCCATTGGAAAAAATAATCAATGAATATATTTATTTCTTCATCCTACTAATATTTATTATAATTTAGAAACTGTGCTGTGGGTATTGATGACAAAGTAAACAAAGCAGAAAATATTCCTGCCCTTATTGGGCTTACATCTGCAGATGTGAAGACAGAGCCTGAAAAAATATCCAAATAAATAAAATAAAATTTTGCATAGTAATGCATTTAGTGAAGAAAAAGAAGCATGTGGGATAATGTGATATGCGTGGAATTTCTGTGTGTTATCAGAATACAGTTTGGAGGACAAGCTGTGTTCTGAGCTTGCGTTATTGAGAGTGTACATGTGCAATTGGTTTTTATAATATGAATCTAAATATAGTTTATAAAATAAATGCATGAAAACATTTTGAGAGACAGCTTTAAATAATAGGCTCATGAGAATTATTCAGTAAAATAATCTTCTGTCAGATGAAATGTACAAGAAACTTGACTTGTGGAACCTCATTGTCCCATATAGTGGTAGTGGGTGTGATGTAAAACATTGTCTAGGAAAGGACCTGAATCTTAGATGAATAGAAAGTGCCATTAAAGTAATACTAACCATAAAGACATAATGTGTAGTGATGGAGGCCACAGACTGTGAAGCCAGCCTGCCCCAGCTCACCTTCCAGCTCTGCCACTGTGGAAACTTAGGGAAGTTACTTTATTTCCCTGTGCCTCAGTGTGCACATCTGTAAAGTGGGACTAAAAAGTAGTCCCTATTTCATAAAGTTGCTGTGAGTATCAAAGGGGATTAAATTAACTTGGGGGAGTCTAAATGATTATTAATATCCTATTTTAATGTATTTAATTTTAAGATAGTTGTGATGTGATTAAACACTACCTTTAAATATGCGCTGAGTACTAGACAATGAGTAACATTACAAAAGTATTAAAGTCATTTCTCTCCCTCACTACTTCCAACAATGACCTTGTGAGTTACACAAACAATTTGTTTTTTAAAAGATGATATCAAAAGTGTATGAATTGTGCTGAAGAAACTAAGAAAACTTTACCTAGAGGAAAAAAAATTCCAAATGCCCTTCATTACCTTATTGGACAATGGAGTGCTCCCTTCATGATACATATCTGTAGACTAATAGACTAAGGGGAAATTGACAAGGGACTATGAATAAAGTGTGACATTTTTTCAAACTTCCAACTGGAACCAATAGAATTTTTAAATATATGTCTGGCAAATTAATTTTGTGGAGTATAGTTTACCTGAATTATGGGAAAAGAAGCAGGCTGCCAGTATGGCTATTATTCTAGCTGTATATATAAAATATGCCTATAATAATATAATGTTTTATTTTAACTCTAACATCCCAGGAGTTACACTGATATCTAACGTTTACTCTAAAAACCCATATTTGCAAAGACTTCCAATGGGTACCTCAAGTTACCTGTAAATATGCTCCTAGGCATATTTACACTGAGTCCCAAGGAAACTTCAGCCAACATGTGTAGTTGTTTTATATGAGGGTTTTAAGAAAGCACTTTTAAATTGTTTTCCAGTAGGATTACAAATTGAAGTTATTCATGATTTAATTCCCCTGGTAAGTAATATGTAATCTAGTTCCTCAAAATTTGGAAAAAAAAAAGACCCCTGAAATTTATAAAGCAATAATTTTTTAAAAACTTTGTTCCTACAAAGTGAGACTGTAAGAATGAAAGTTGAAGGTCTTTGCTATTCCATTTATATTGAGTTTGGATATCCTCAAAGTAACTGAAAATTTACTTTTGAATATGCTGAAAATAGAGCTTATAAGTATCGATTATAATAGCTTTTGATTGGCCAGATTCTATCTCTGACTCTTACTATGCTTTAGAATTCATTTCTGAACTCTATGTGATCACTGGGAAGAAGAAGGCAGTAAGAGAAAAGAGCAATAGAAGAAATTGTTAACTCCAAAGGGCTACAGTCATTTGTGTTTCTCATAGTTATGAATGCCTTATGCTCATTTTAAAACTTTAGAACAATAAAAGGACCACATCGATGAGCATAAATAGGTATAAAAATATTTCTTATTTCAAAGAATTTTCAGTATATGATGATACCTTTTGAAGGAAAGGAATATAGAACGTTCAGTGTATGACGATATCTTTTGAAGGAAAGGAATGTCTCTCTTTGTCCCATCAGGTTTTTTCTTGAGGTAACAAAAGTGTTGATATGGTTTGTCTCTGAGTGCCCACCTAAATCTCATCTCGAATTGTAATCCCCATGTACTGAGGGAGGGACCTAGTGGAAGGTGACTGGATCATGGGGGCGGTTTTTCCCATGCTGTTCTCATGACAGTAAGTGGGTTCTCACAAGATCTGATGGTTTAAAAGTGTTTGGCAGTTCCCCATCCCCAACCCCTCTCCCTCTCTCCTGCCTCCATATAAGACAAGCCCTGCTTCCTCTTCGCCTTCACCTCCCCAGCCCCGCAGAACTGTGGTTCAATTACACCTCTTCCCTTTATAAATTACCCAGTCACAGGTAGTTCTCTGTAACAGCGTGAAAACAGACTAATACAATTGACTACAAATAATTTAAAATTCCCAGCACTCAAGCAAGCTGTGGCATTACTTAACACAGTTATTTTTTATATTTATGTGGCATTTTCGTAACAGACCCCATGGAACCAACTTAAAACAAGAGTAAGCAAAACCTTTCATCCTCGGAGAAGATTATTTGATGCAAGAAGCCTTTTCTTGCTGGGCACACTGGATCACATCTGTAATCCCAGCACTTTGGGAAGCAGAGGCAGGTGGATCTCCTGAGGTCAGGAGTTTGAGACCAGCCTGACTAACATGGTGAAACCCCATCTCTACTAAAAATTCAAAATTAGCTGGGTGTGGTGGTTTGTACCTGTAATCTTGGCTACTGGGGAGGCTGAGACAGGAGAATCATATGTACTTAGGAGGTGGAGGTTGCAGTGAGCTGACATCACACCATTGCACTCCAGCCTGGGCAACAAGAGTGAATGAAACTCCGTAAAGAAAAAAAAAAATCTTTTCTTGGTGAGGCCTTCTTAGACCCAGCATCCATCAGCTTTGACAGCTTTTTGTGATCTATGGCTAGTAATCTCTGCTTTATCTGTAAAGTGTAAACTGTTTCAGAACAGCAAATGTGCTTCCCAGTTGTTAAGAACGTCACCAAACTAGTTCATTGCCGAGCTATAAGAAGACAGCCTTCCTGGGGATATGTACCTCCTTTGAAGTTACTGGGAAAAGAGCAGTTCCAGAATATGACTTAATTACTAATTTTAGTGACAAGCAACAGAAAACCCTTTAAAGATATAGCAATGTGTATGTGATGGGTGCCTATGCTTAATTACATGAGCATTTGATTATAGAGAGGGAGGAATGGCTCTCGGGAAGCTATTTTCCTGATCTGGAAACAATGCATCATGTAATACCATGTAAAACAGGCTTAGCAGCTCTGTGCTAGCTGATTAGTTGTTCTAGAACAAATCACTTCAACTCTGAGTTTGGGAGTCATTGGTAAAATGGGAAGACCAATATTTGGCCTACCCCATTCTTCAAACTTGGTTTGTGATTCAAAGGAGAAAGAATGCAAAATAAATAAATAAATAAAAGAAGACTACAAAAAAGTCAGGAACATCTGATTGAAACTAAAAGCCTATCAATTTTGGCAAAACGTAATCAAGCTCTCCTAATTCTCGATATCAATACTAGTCATGATGGCCTCTGGAGGATGCAATTTAAGGATAAATACTGCAATGTGAGTGGTGAAGTGACTCTGAGCGACCTATATCTAAAACATTAGAAAATAGTAATTTATCCAAAATGTCTTGCAAGAAAAAGTTTTAGTCAGAATATGAATAGTGTTTTGGTACCATTTTTGTTTGGCAGTCATTGAGCAATAAAATGGGAATATACAGATATTGTAGGAGAAACGTCCATATGAGGAGTTAAAAACCACAAAGCACCTGCATCTCGGCAGGACGGATATGAGTGCCAGTGTTTAATAGATATCACCAAGTGTAATACAGTAAATAGAACAAGGGCATAGTGTTGAGATTAAGGGCTTGAACCCTGAAAGAAGGGTTCCCCATATCTCAGATTCATTACTAACTAAATCACTGATGACGTTACTAATCTTTCTGTGCCTCAATTTCCTTACATGTCCAAATGTGAACAATAATAAAATTAGGTGAGTAAGCATATGCAAAGTGCCTAGAGCAGTTCAGAATGCAAGAAAACGGTGTCTATCATATTATATAGAATAATAAAGCCTGAGTTCCTACCCCACTTCTGTCACTGTTTTTCTCCGAGTCTTAGTTTCCTTATCTGAAAAATAGTAATAAGAATATCTTTCATTACTGTGAAGGATTTAATAAGATGAAGTATCTTCAATTGCACTGTAGCTCTCAGGAACTATCCAAATGTTAGCTTAGAAATATATTTTTTTAGCCGGGAGCTGTGGCTCACGCCTGTAATCCCAGCACTTTGGGAGGCTGAGGCGGGTGGATCATGAGGTCAGGAGATTGAGATCATCCTGGCCAACATGATAATGAGAGCTGGGCGTGGCAGCACATGCCTGTAATCCCAGCTACTTGGGAGGCTGAGGCAGGTAATTGCTTGAACCAGGAGGTGGAGATTGCAGGGAGCTGAGACCATGCCACTGCATTACAGCCTGGGCAACAGTGCAAGACTCTGTCTCAAAAAAAAAAAATATATATATATATATATATATCGATCGCAGTAACTGTCATTAAAGTGCTGACAAGAACATCTGCCACCTCTCCCCGTGGATGAACATCTTACCTACTATAAAGTGAGTATCTCTCCTTTTCTCTCTCTCTCAAACACACACGTGCGTGCACACACACACATGTGGACACACACACAGACACACACACATACACTCTTTTGCCTCACTAACCTTAAAGCAGTTTTCTAACCTCAGCACTATTGGCATTTGAGGCTGGATAATACCTGCATGTATGAGACTGTCTTATGCATTGTGGGGTATTTAGCATAATAGTACTTGGCCTCTACCTAATAATTCCAGTAGCACAGCATCTTCCCCACCCCTAGTCAGGATACCCTAGAAAGAAAAATTGCTCCCCATTCTTTAGATGTTAGCTTAGATGCTCCTTCCTCCAAGAGAGCATTCTGGGAATATCCCAGATGGGATTTAATCTCTCCTATATACTCCTGAATGTACCCCTCCAAATAAGCATTTGCTTTTTAATAATACTTACTTATCCATTTCCTCCTATACACTGTAAGTTTACCTTGGTCATGAATTGCGTCTTGCTTACCATCTGTTTTCATGTGGTAAGCACACTATGCATATTTGTGAAAGGAAGAGAGGGAGGGAAGGACGAAGGGATACAGGTGGTTAATCAGATGATCTTGATATTATCTAATGCTCCATCATGTATATTTCAGGTCCCTCTGCTGTGGCAAATTTGAAGGGGTAGCTTGATTCCTAAGGAGCCAGAGTAGATAACCACCACTTACACTCCTGCCTGGGCAACAAGAAAAAAAAAAGTCTTTTCTTGGTGAAGCCTCCTTAGACCCACCATCCATCAGCTTTGACAGCTTTTTGTGATCTGTGGCCAGTAATCTCTGCTTAATCTATAAAGTGTAAACTCTTCCAGGACACCAAATGTGCTACCCAGGTGTTAAGAAGGTCACCAAACTAGCTCACCAAACTACTTCTAAGGAGAGGCCCAGCTTCTGCAAAAGACCTGGTTCATTATTGTTGATATGGAAATCAACCATATATTTAACAGACATCTTACATTATTGGATTAAAAACCCAATACCATCCTTAGTCCGATATAAAACAGAAACTGAAACTAGACCTTGTTTTAGAAGAATGTGGAGGGCATAATACATCTGTTATGAGAGGGAACTCCTCCACAGGTAAACTATAGTTGGCTAATTAATGCTCATTATCAAAATGAAACAGAGGGATGCCTCAGCTATACCATGAGTCCATTATTTTGTGTAAACAACAATTTAAAAGATGGGCCGATGTCCACATTGAATGTCAGTGAAATTGGAGCATTTCCCCTTTAGAAAAATGGAGGGATAGAGCTTTTCCTTTTCTAAAACTGGCTATGTCAGTGATTCTCAGATTACCTTTTCTACCTTCCTCTCAGAATGGACTTCAGAAGGGCCTTGTGGTTTCTCTAAGGGGCTGGTGTTTGCTGTATCCAGCTCACAGAGACTACAGAAAGTTTAAATGAGTACATTGACACTGACATCTCACCTGAAGCCTTCATATTTGAAGTATTTAAAGGATGTGATTATTGTACAGGTATTCCATATATGCATCATTTATATAAAACTTTTACATGTACCATTATATATGTATGTCATGTATATGTGCCATTACTGTATATATGAACATTATTCATGTTCATCAGTATACGTTTCATGTATTCATCATTATTTCATATACCACAGGAAAAGAAAAAACATTGCTTTTAGGCTGATAGCACACTGTTTTATAACAGATATTTTCATGTAGGTCCTTTAGATTTATTTAGGCATAGATTTTTGAAATCTTTTTTGTGTGCTCATAAAAAGGAAAGCGTAAACAAATCAAGCTAAGTCATTCAAAGCTGTTTTTCACAATCTGAATCCAATTCTAAGTGATTTTTGGACTGGGAATTGTCATTGCCCATGTTTTCCCCTACACAGTGTGCTCAGCTGTGTCATCAAGACCGTCGTTGACATGGGATTGCTTGGAAGGGTGCTCTGCCGATGTCTCTGGGGTTTTCTTCCATACCACTCATTCTTGATTCTTTGAAAGGCATATGTGGGCAATGGTGATGACATAATGATTGTATCTGGTTGATAGCTATTTTAAGAAAAATCCTAATTTCAGAGACCATTAAAATGTGAAAAAAAAATGTACATTTTAGAATTGATGAAATAAGTAATTTACACCCTAATGGTGGGACTATCTACTTTCTACTTTAAAGGCTCAAAAGGATTCAGAGTGAAAAGTGCTGAGAATTGAGAGCCAGACAGAGCTAAAATCACATTTCTCTGCCATCTGCAGGCTATTTTAATGAGGGCAAATTAGTTAACTCTTCTGTGTCTCAGTTTCTTCATTTGTGAAATCTATCTTAAAGGAACATTGGTGATGATAAATAAAAATAAATCTCCTTGCCCTGAGTAGTTATACAAAAATATATTCTCTTTTTAAAACAAGAGCTCAGTTTGAACCAGTGTGTTCTCTGTATTTGAACATTTTATATGTAATGCTCTAAGTGGAGACTGAAAAATTGGTAAAAATGTTATGTCTTAACAATGAATTGGTTACATTTGAAGGCGATGAGCAGATTCAGATAGCGTTGTTTTTAATACAGCTTGACTAACGGGGAACTTATCCATAGTTGTATTGTGAACCATTTTTTTCTTCCTCCTATCAAGGATTTGTGTTTTGTCAAAGGACAAATGGTAAATCGGCAGCTGGTCAATAAATACCTGATTTTATTTTTTTGTCCTATGTCCTTTTTCACTCTAATTTTTAAGTAAATGTTAACTCAGAAACGAATTCATGGCTTAAAATACAGTTGACCTGACAAAGCTGTTATCTATTTTAGACTGACGTGAATTTCTTAATGTAAGCACTAATATTTCCCAGTACAAGTCTTGAAAATTAAAACCAAAGGATTAGCGTTATCAGTACTGATGTTAATTCTGTATTAAATTCACAGTAGGCCACAGTAAGTCATCACTTTGTCATGTTATAAAACAGAAAAAGATAGGATGTCAGAAACTAAAAACCAATATATGTTTTCTTCTAGGAGGTAACTGAAACGTAGTAGCCACAGGCTACCGTTGAAGTTTTTATTTTTCTCTGAATTCTGTTGCTTCTTCCATCTTGCCAGCCCTTAAAGAATCTGGGAAAATTATCTCATTTTCCATGGAACAAAAAATAGTTTATAGTCACTTTCACAAAATGTAGAATAGGACTTTCATTGAATGCCAACTCAGTTTTGGTTTTTCCTTCTGTCATACAGCATGGAAAAGCTGGTGAATGACATTGCCATAGTCACTAACAGCAACTGTTAAAGTTAGGAGAATTTTAGAGAAATGGACTTTGTCATTATTCATCCACATGTGTTTTATTGTGTGATAGATTTATATTATTCCAGTAACAGATAATGAGCAGTCTGAGAGGAAGAGTTGGGGATTCATTGTCAATTTCCTGCAGTGCCTACTCCAGTGCCTGCTATACATAGGAAATTGAGTAAATTCTTGTTGACTGTCATACAAATTAGTAAGAATTGGAATGAAAAAGGAAGAGAGAGAAAATTAGCTCACTAGAGAGGATTCTTGAATTCTATCTGAATCACACCAATACAGTATAGCAACTGGCTTAATCATAGATATCATCACCAGGATTTATGGTTAGAAATATAGTGTTTAAGCAACATCCCAGGCCTTTGAATCCAAATCCTCAAGAGTAAGGCTTGGAAATCTATACTTACAATTATCATCGTGGTGATTCTTATGCTCAGGCCAGTTTTTAAAACACTGGAATGCAATGACGCTTAAAATGTTTTTGGAAAAAATGTTTGAGTTGGTAAATCAAGTAATGATTCATTTTAGACCAACTTGGCTCTGAACATTTCAGACCAATGGGAATATAAGAATGTGGCTCTGGGTAACCAATAACTGAGAAAGGAGTTTTCTTTTTTTAGGGTTGGTTTCAAAGCCATAATTTCACTCTTATTTCTGAGCTTTCTATTCCTTCTTAGTGGACAGCAGAAAGCATTGTTTTATTCTAACCTCGGGACCTAATATGCTCTGATGCTTAGTAAAATTTGAGTATTTTAAAAGTTGTTAAGTTGGTATTGATTGAGAGAAATGACTCAGAAAGTCAGAAACTTTGTCTCTCTCTCCTAATTGCATTATGACCATTACTATAAATAAATAATATAAAACTTCTTAAATAATGTGAATATCTAAGTTCACATAAAAATAAGAGCATTTCTTGAGGCTCTACTTTTTTTACAGCTTTCTATTGCAGTATGATAGATAGATGAATAATAACCTTGCCAAATTATATTTGTTCTATTTTTTTTGTCTCTAGACATGTACAGTTTTGGTGCCATTATTTCATCTCTGCTTTTCTGTTATCTTTAGGTTCTCAGTCAGATAAAGCATTATAAATAATAAATATTGAGTCATCTGATAGATAGCTCAATCCCAGAGGAAATAAGAGGTTCAAATTTCCATATAAGATTTTTATTAACATTCTTATAAATATAAGTAGAATTGCTTTTCAGTAGTTTTAGAATATCATTACTGTTCTTTAGTAAGACATGTTGACACACCATAGGTCAAACACCAGAATCCCAATAGAACGAAATTTGACCCTAACCAAAATAATCACGCATGTCCCCGTATTGTTGGTGCTTATTGACTCATTTATAATGAGATTTTCTACAATGAATAGCCCAGCTTAAGCACGTTTTTTTTCTAGTCTTTGTAAATCACTATTTGTCTATCTGAAAACCTATTTTGTTCTGTTTGCAGAGTACCTTTCACTTGCTAATGATCTGTGCAAATTAAACAGAAAAGGGGAGGAGAGGCAAGGTTAACTTTTCAAAACTTCTTTACTCTGGGTGAATGGTAAGCAAGAAGCAGTTATTCTCTGACTCTCCTCACTCCCCCAAAAAATTCACAGCCAAAAAGAAGAACAAGAGACACGTACAAGTGCATTTGCATGCCAACCAGAAGAGCAAAGGAGTGTGTGGAACATGTGTTTACAACATCTCTTTGCAAATGAATAGCAGTTAGATTAGATACTTTGCTTATTATGTATAGACTGGTGCCTGTTGTATTTCTCTGTAAAGCTGCCTTATTTCAGACCCTGGGCGTGGGGTTTGATGTGATTTTTCCCAATGGAATTCCATTCAAGTAGAGAAAAATTCCTTATCAACCAACTTTTGCGCAGATGCGAGCACAGAGGATTCAGAGTTAGAAACTTTCTCAAAACCATCAATCATTTAAATACCCAGTATGAAAAATAAAAATTTTGATTTTTATGGAGTTATCTTTGTTCAGCATTGAATCTCTTTTCTCATTTTCTAACTTTAATACTGCTAGAGGGAAAAGAGAGTAGGGGAAATGGGAAAGGACTTAGTGTTTGCAACTGAATATGATTAAAATTGTTTAAGATTTATTGGTTGATAATGATGAGTTGTTTATATACATTGAAATTCTAGAAAGTTTAAATTCTATCTTTCATTTAAAAACTGAGAGCTACTAAACATTTGGGCATTTGCGTATCTTGGCACTTGGGAATCTTATTCCTGTCTTGATTTGTGTGGGTCGTGCTTTTGATGATAATTATAAAGAAGATTTTGTGCTGGCTTTGAAAATGCTCTGTGTTGTAAATAGCGTTTTGTGATCCAAAAGCCAAGGGAAATGACTAAATGGATCTTTGTGACACTTTTAAAACACCAAAAGGTGACTTCTTTGAACAAGATTTATGACTGTTCAAAGCTTAATAAGCAAAGAATGGATCTTTGTGTTTTTTTCTTCCCAACATTAAATCTGAGAGGTTTTCTGTGGACAGTGCAAGAACAAGGCCCTCCAGATTTCCCTGCTTATTTCCCCACAACTGATAGTTTCAAATGGCACTTTTTACTTCTTAGTAACTGGCACAATTAAATGTTTTCATTTTTATTCTAATAAGGTTTAGTGTGTGCTAAGAGCAATTTTATAAAGATCTCTAAGCAAATATTGTACTGTACTCGTATACATTACACTTGAGAATGTTCTAGGCAAGGAAGTTCTAGGTTTTTGCTGTCCCTTATCCTGCTAAAACATGACATCTGCCTCTGCTGCTTTTATGAAATACATGACCATAGCTGCATTTATCTCCATATATCAATATGCAGACACAGTAGAATGCTTGTATGGCTATCTGTGCATATCCCAAGAGAATTATTTATACTAGGGGAATCAATGCAGTTTAACAAAAGCAGGAAAATTAATAAATAGGTGTAGAGCCCTGTATCTTCATATACCCTCTAGATAATAATGGTTGAATTTGGTTTTGTTTTGTAATTCATCCAATAAAACTATGTAATTTACCATGCATTTTAAAATTAAGACACTTAGGCAGGAAGAGTAGCATGAGATGTAAGGGGGGCTATGGCATATCAGATTATTTTTGCATAGAATAATATTTCTCTTTCGTTGTCTTGTATTTTGGAATCCAGCATCAATGTTAGTGCTAAATGCAAGTTAACTGCTATCTTGGACATCTGAATCTCATCTACCTATTTACCTCCAATGTTGTACATCATCAAAGAACTTTTTAGGGCTTCCAACTAGTTTTTTCTTGGGCAACCACTGATCTGGCTAATGAGCACAAACCTGTTTCTACTCTAAAAATGCTTTGAGCCATAGACTCCAGCCCAGAGTACAAGTGAAGGAACATGTCTTTACCTGCTCAAATTCCCAGAAACAGAGGGAGGAATCCACAGATGAATACCCTGCCATGTTGTTGTAATCGGATCAAAGATTCAGCTTTTACTTGTGGCTGATTTCCTCGACAGATTGAGGTAGGAAACCTAGGTTTCTGACTTCCATTCCACATTTTATCTGCTGAATATTAATAATTATGAGTATGCAACCACATCATTTAAATAATTCCACTCAATAATCATCTTTTTTTCTAAAATAGCATTCTACAAAATGGAGTCAACTAACCTGCCAATATCTCATAAAGAAATTTTATAAACATTGGTCTAATACCTGTGGTATTAATTGTTGCTTCTGACAAAGGAAGATGTTTATATCATCAGAATAACTACAAATAAATAATCTGATAGATATTTGGTTGATCACCAACAGTATTTTATCATAGTACTGTGCATTGTGGGTATCCAAAAGAGGGAAAAAGATACATTTCTTCCTTGATGCTGCTCTTCTTTGAGGTGGATTTTCACTGCCTAAAGTTTGTGAAGTACAGCATGTTGTTCCATCATTGGAATTGCTTTCATATGCAGAAACATGCTAAGTGCAATTGTCTGTGTTAATATGGACACATTTCTCATTTAGAAGAGAGATTATGAACTATTTTTATACACCAAGTTTACCTTCCCCACAATTTAGTGACTTCACAGACAAGCGATATTTTAGTCATCTCCTTGTCTTTTTACCTCTGTACGTGGAACATAGCTTGCTGCAAACACGTGGGAGGCTCTACCTGCAAGCTTTGTTTTTCTGGGAACAGCATTCCCCAGTCACTAACAAATGGCAAGTAGGTAAATAAACACCCCTACTTTGGAATGATTTTAACGCAGGTGTAATGTACTGTGTCTCAGAGATCTCTAGTTTCCCACAGTGGTAACTTACTTGACAAATTACCCTTTATTGACTTTTTTCCTTCCTGAATTACTTCCCCTTCCCCTCTAGGTGTTTCCCCGGAATCACTTCCCAAATAAACCATTTGTAGTTAAATCCTTATCTTGGGAGTCTGTTTCTGGGGGACCCCTAACCAAGTTAATAACCTTCTCTAATATTTCCTATTCCTTTAGGTTAGAAAAACAGGTTCTTCCAAAGCACCATCATTTCGTTCTCCATGCTCAGCATTTTAATCCTCGCTGACACTGGTCCATTGAGTCCCCACTTTCTGAAGTACACTAGTTTAACGCTTCTTTCCCCAAAGCCTGGAGTTCCACAGAAGTAGTCTAACTAGAAGCATTCTGCAGAAATACTCTAAATAGAAGCATTTCTACTTGCTTGTGTAATTTTCAGGCAATCTTACAAATCGCTACTAGACGTGTTTTACTAATCTTCTATTGTATCAATGGTTTTAGCATTTATAAATCTTCAGAGGTTTCTACATTCACTACATTCAGTTTTATCGCTTTGTGTATTATCAATATGCCACAGACTCCTGATACTTACATTTCTATATCAAATCTTTCTCTCATTCCAGTCTTTTAGATACCACTACCTACTTGACATCTGTACTTGATGTCTATTAGACATTTCACATTGAAAATGTCAAAGCTAAACCCCTAATCTCAGACAAACCTGTTCTGTCTACAGCCTTCCCATCTCAGTTGATGGCAGTTCCATCCTTCTAGTTGTTTTGGAGATATCCTGGATTTATTCATTTATCCCTTAAATATACCCTGATCGAATCCATTAGATTCCTTGTGTTCTTAACTTCAGAATATATTCAGAGGCTGACCATTTCTCATCCTCTCCACCGGTGACACTCTGGCGCAAGCCAGCATCAGCTTTCACCTGGATGGCTACATCTCCTGGTTGTTCTCCTTGCTTCGGTTTCTGCTGCCTTCTATCTATTCCCAACACAAAAGACAGAGAGATCCTTTTAAACTGTTGGGTCAGAGATCAGGGACGTCTATTGCAAAAAGCCATGCATGCAATAGATCCATGTCTTACTCGGGTGAAAGACACATCTTTACAATGGCCTATGAAAGCTGATTTGAAAAGTTTCTAATATTGTTCTGACCCTCTTCTTGTACTCCTTGCCCCCTCACACACTTTGCTCTAGCCATATTAAT
Organism: Sapajus apella; assembly: GCF_009761245.1. Lineage (NCBI taxonomy): Eukaryota > Metazoa > Chordata > Mammalia > Primates > Cebidae > Sapajus > Sapajus apella. The sequence continues at coordinate 49,446,064 of NW_022436944.1, forward strand.
TAATGTATTCATTCATGCAGCAGATATAAGCATTTGGTCCTGTGTCAGCTGTGCCTTAGCAACTGGGGTTACATATTGATCAAAATACACATATTTCCTATTCTCTTGAAACTTTGGGGTTCTATTAGCTTTTAAAGTATAGTAGTTTTAAGGTATAATCCTAATGAACTGTACTTCTCAGCAGTTCTTCCCGATTCCTCCCCCTAGAATCCATGTTCCATGTCTCCTGCCTATGGTTCCAGTTGGGAAAAAGTAAAAGAATAAAGAAAGGAAGAAACAGTGCCTATAGTTAGAAGGCAAAATGAAGAAATCCTGTTACAATGCCATAAAGCCACTGTAGCTGCAAGGGACCCTGGGAATTGCAAGGATTTAGAAGGGTCTGATGCTGTCATCAAGAAAATGTGTGTGTGTGTGTGTGAAGGCATTGTTACTTGCTTCAGTCTTTCTGTCATGGGAGGCAGTTCTCCAAATAGGTATATAGAGCCCCATTTTAATTAGGTTTTATTTTCGATAATGAGTAAAGTAACTGGCTGAACAACGAATGCAAGATTTATCAGTATAGGAAGAGGAGGCAACTGTTTGTCTAAGTTATGCAAAGTAGCAATGGGTCATCTCAAACTAAGCATCAGGAAACATATCATGCATGTGTGAGATGCAACTGTTTCTAATTTCACTCCCAAGTTATTTAGCAGGGTGGAAGCTCCTAATGAGGCTGGAGAAAGTTTCTCACATAGGAGCATGCCCACCTTTTATTTACAATGATGCCACTCAAAGTTTGCTTCAGCAGGAAAGAATACTTCTGATTTTTTTTCTTGCTGCTCATTTATGGGTTTATTTCTACTTAATTTGCTGATCCAAAAAGATGCCAGATTGACATCCCTGGGGACTACTGTTTTCTGTTGTGGTGCCTGTACAAATGAAGGCAGCAAGCAGAAGTTCTGTATTTCCTGGGTTTCTCGGTGATTTTAGGTTTTCATAGGCAGAAACTAAAAACCATATTGAAACCTTAGTAGATATGATCTACCCACCACCACCGCCAAAAGGCGCAGTGGTCAAGTTAATTTGGTTAAGGTTGGTTAAAGGGAAATGAAGGGATCCTTCCTCATTGTCTTTCTCAAATACAAGCTTTTCAGAACCTCAAGCTGTGCTATAATTTAGTGTTTCTAAAATAGTCTGATTACAAGAGACATGTGCTTATTAAAAATCTAGATTTTAAGTTTCTTACCTTGGAGAGTAAGGTCTGGGTGATACCCAAGTTTTTATACTTTTAACAAGCATCTTAAGTTTCTGTTATCATCAGGCAAGTTTCAGAAGCACCTCTCTTGTATGCACAGGCAGCATAATGGACTTTAGATTAAAACACTAAGTTTAGTACTGTATTATCTTTCTAAGTCCCTCATTTCCTCATTATGGAGTATTTATTATTGGGAATGTATAAAGCATTTAGTGCCTATAACAACATGGGCACTAGAGGAAACCATTTCTCTCTTTATAAAATAGGAGCAATAGCGTTAAAAGCAATAAAGAAACTTGCCTGACAACACTCAAATTCTGCAAGTATTGAAAGACCCCTAAGAAGCCAGTGGTAGTAGTTAGATGCCATCCCCTTTCTTCTTTGCCATTGGAAAAAATAAAAACAAACTATTCATCTCTTTTGAACATCCATCCATTTGGAAGAATCATGGTTTGTAAAAGGGTACTATTTGTCTTAAATAGCTATGTTTTTTCAGTAGGATACCACAGAGGTCATGATATGTTTGAGTGTGTTAAGCAATTTGGAAATATGTTCTTAGCACAGGAAGACAGAGTCATCCCCTCCTGCTATCCCCACCAAACAAGAAGATACCAGAGCCCAAAACTCAATTTTAATATAACTGAGAAGGATATGCTAATAAGTTTTCTTGTAGTCATTTTTTTTTAACATATTGTATCTATCTTGAAAAACATGCCAGGACAAGTTCATAAGGAATATCATCCTCTGGAATAAGAACACGTATTGAATTTCAATCCACATCAACAATAAAGTGTATCTTACAGTATATGATGGGCATATAGTTAAAATCATTAATCCACCAAGGCTCACTCACAACTCTTAATATTCTGATATTATTCTGAGAACTTCATCTAATCTCCCTGGATCTTGTGGCTTATAAGATTTTCTCTCATAGCTGAAAAATCACTTAAGAGTTTGTAAGTCATCATCTTCTATTATTCAGCACAGCTCAGAAACTTTTGATGTTTGTCTCATGGTCGCTATTTGCAGTACAATTCCCGATTCTTGCCTCATCCTGGATCTACTAAAAGATAGCCTCAATCCTGAAATATTCAATTGCATTTTAGATGAATATTTTGTAAAGCATTGAAGTCTGCAAAGATCTACAAGGAAGATACGGGCACATCCCATAATTTCTCCTCCTCTAAAATTTTGTCATAGACATTTCTTCACTTGAAATATTGTAGGAAAGGTTGAAAAACTACTATTCTTTAGACATTACCAAATTAGGTATATTTTTGTTATTGATCAGATATTGCTTCAATCTGAAAAATTTTCTTAATGTATATCACTATAAACTAAGACCACATTTTTTATTTGAAAGAGTAGAAAACACTTTGATTCCTGTATCTGCTATAAGTATGAATCATAATAATCCCTTCTTTAAGATTTTGAAATCTTGCAAATTTCCTTTCAAGTTATTTACTCTGGTTTACTTATAAAGGCACAAAAATATCACTGTAAGGAATTGTTCAACTTGAGGAAAGAGGTCTGGGTGAGGCTTTGGTCATGTTTACATGGTCTACCTTGGCTGAATTGCCAAGTGATTTAACTTAATCTCTTCCTGAAAGTCTCCAGAATTTAATAGTATTTACCTACCTTTTCAAAAAGTTAGAAATGACTTTCATGCCGAACAGAAGGGAAATGGTCATATACAGAAAGGATTATTTGGAAGCATTTTTTTTACAAACTACAGATTTTAAGGTCCTATTCTAGACCTACCAAACCAAAATATCCAAGGGGAAATATCTGAAAATTTTAGTTTTTTAATAAACACCCCTGGTGATACTTATCATTCTGGAAATTTTGGATACATCACACTAATACATCTGTAAGGCTGAACTGTATTTGGCCATTACATTCTGCTTCCATAGTCTCTGTACTGAGAAAATGTTCACAATAAAATACTATATGCCAAAAACCAGAATATACCCTGGAGATGATAGATAGATAGATAGATGATAGATAGATAGATAGAGTGATCAGAATGCAGCACAGAGTAAATAAAAAGTGGCACTGTAAAAGCTGGCCTTGGAAGTCTTCTTTTTGTTTAGAAAAACACTTGCATGTAAATGGAGAAGCCCAGTGTCTGCCTGAAAGAAGGACAAGTGTGAGACAAAGCATAACCAAAGGAGAACAGAAGAGTAATAGGTAGTTTTAGTTCCTTGGGCTTTTCTTAGAGTAAGGCCAGGGATGTTTAAAGGAAAAAGAAGAGACACTGAACAAGAGATTAAAGATCCAGGAGAAAAATGAAAAAATGAGTAATGATTCAATGAGGTAGTCAGATAATGGGGAGATATAAAAAAAGGATACCTACTATTGAAACCTAAACTTTTTGCTAAATAATGTTGTCTTGAACTGTGATATAATCCCCTCCTGTGCCTGACCATCAGTAAGCATGCTCTGGGAGGACTTAAGAGAAAAGCCACTGCTATACTGCCATATTCTACATATAGGTTGATGCAAGGCTGAGAGGAAAGAACACTAGTGAATCAGAATGGTGTATGAGCAAATACAGATGTGTAGCTATGTCAAGTATTTCCCTAGATATTCTAGGATGACTCCAGAAATCTAAAATATCTGGGTAGTTCCATGGACTAAACATTTTATTGACATTTTGGTTACACACACACACACACACACACACACACACACACACACTCCAGGAGGACAAAAAGAAAACAGCAAAAAGCAGAAAGATTATCTCTGGATGTTAAAATTGAGCATATATTACATCTGTAACAAAGAGGAAAATGATTAAATTTTGGGGATCGTTCTTAGATGTTTTAAACAAACACAATTCTAAATTTAACAGAAGATCAGCAAAGTTTAATAATTTAAACTTCTATAGGACCAAGAGCTTTGCTTTGCTAAGTTAATATTTAGTTATACATTTATTGGTTAATAAATATTTGGTTGATATTTATATAACCAATAATTAACAAATTATTGGTTAATAAATGTGTAACTAAATATTAACTAGTTAACATTAGCTAGTTAATATTTAGAAACACATTTATTGATTAGTCTGTTGTAAACCAAACAAAATCCCTGGGTTCTTAAAGGCTGATGTGATATACAAAATAATTTACACTGAACTATTGGATCATGCATAGATTCCACTGGTTCAAAGTGGAGGAAAACGTTTTAATGATTTTACATTCATCTGTACAATTCTTTCTGCGATCAGCCATATAGTGATTCTTTGCTCTTTTCCTTGTTTTAAAGATAACTTTTTACTCTATATAAAGAACAATTTGTATGAAACAGTATTATATTTAATTTTAAAGTATTCAGTTTCTGCTGTCAGATAAACTGAGCTTGAAGTCTACCTCTACCCCTTACTCCTGTGTGACTTTGGGTGAGTAATTTACTCTCTCTACAGCTGCGTTTACCCATCTTTAAATGGGGATAATGATTCTTCCTACTTCACAGGGCTTTTGTAAGAATGACATGACAATGCATGTAACAAACTTAGCGTACTCCTTGGCCAATTGTACAAAACAAATTCGCTATGAAATGTAATTTTTCATAATAGAAGCTTCAGAAAAAATAACTCAGAAAGAAATAAAAATCAACTACATTCTCACATCCAAAGCAAGCAAAACTATCATTTTAGTATCTTTTTTTCTTCTTTCTTTCTTTAAACACAAAATAAAAAAAGAATCTATTCATACATATTGTATTTTAATCCAACTGTTAAGCTGTGTATAAACTAAATCATTTTCTCTGTTATCAAATATTGTTCAAAAACATTTTCAGTGGCCACATGCTTTCCCATTTGTAAAGAAGTATCATACTGTATTTTACAAACATATTGTTGAACATAATGATTGTTTCCACACCACTAGTATTTCAAAGAGGCTGCATTGACCATCCTTATAAGGAAATATTTGTACCTATTCATAATAATTGGTTTAGAATCAATTTCTAAGGTTAGAATTGCTGAACCAAATGTATATTTCATACATGTTTTTGTGTACTCCTCAACTTCCTTCCAGAGTGTTTGTGCCAATTATTACTTTTAGTAGTATATAAAATACTCTTTAAATAATAGATACATTCATTTTCTCTTTGCAAAAAATGGCAATGACTTTCAACGTTTTAGCTCATTCCGTTGAGTTTGAAAAAAATTTGGCCACTTGGTTTTTTTCTCTTGTGTACTGTATGAATGTTGGAATTAAAAATACACATATATTGTACTCATTCTTTAATTATCGCATTCACTGAGGTAACATTTCTTGAGCATCTACTCAAGACAGGTACACAGCATAGGTATAAAGACCAGGTCACTTATACTAAAGTCAGTGGTATCCATGAAGAGCAGAGGCCTGGTGAAATTTGCCTGGTTCCTCCACGGGCCTTGGAAAGGCGCATTAAACATTTGAAGCCAATGGATTCTTGTTAGAGCTCTCCTCCCAAGAGAGGGAACCAAATAACAAGGAGGTTTGACAAGTCTTACCCAAAGGGAACTGACATTCCTTGGACATTTTATGAAGAGACACATAGAACTCCAGTTTCACTTGTTAAAAACAATAACTTCTTTCACATATTGAACATGCACGCTGTGACAGGCTCACTGCTGATATTTTACAACTTTCTGTGACCAGAAAGGTTATAACACGTAGATCTGCCAATGAAGTGGATTCTGAGCCTGGGTAAAGTCAATGAACTAGCCTACGAGTTTGCAATTCTAAGTGGAAAGCTGAGATTCACCATCAGATCTGATTCCCTGCTCTCTCTCCTCTCTCATTTACACCCAGGTTTCTCAACCTTCCATTTTTATTCCACTTGTGTTTTGCCATATCTGCCTGTTAACCTTTATTTAAAACAAATTGATCTTCTATGTTTATTTTTGAATATTTTATAGTTTATTTAAAAAGGAAACTTTGTATCTTTATTATAAATAGAAAATCAGTATGTTTGTCTCATAAAATTTTTTTTTTAATGTAGGGTTCCATGTTTACCACTGAGAAGATTTTCATCCCTCTATCCTCTTTTCCCATCTCTTGCCAGAGGCCAGGGTATAACACCTGAGGAAACATTGCCCCAGTCACTGCAAAAATACAGTCACTAGGGACAGCAGAACAAGACTGTGGGCACTTGGTAAGAACCTGGGGCACTTTGTACCTTTCTTCTGTGGGTTTCTTTGTTCTCATTTCCTTCTGGATGGTCCCCAGAGTAAATGGGAAGACAACATGTACAGGGTAAAGAGCATGTGTCCTTGTCTCAGAGTGGAAGAAAGAAGAGCCCCTGTGTTTCCAGCTAGTGCTCAGAGAAGGTGCTCTACATATCACGTTGACCTTGATTTGAGCTGTGAAAGGTTGCCGACTCAGACCACTAAAACAGAATCACTGGCTTATTCTCTAAGTAATTCAAGTCTGCCTTTCCCTTAGTCCATCCCAGAGGTGGCTAGTCAAGCCTGGCGATTTTCATTTACCAACAGAGATTAAGCCTGCCTGGCCAGGCTTTGTCTGGTAGCATTTTCTTAATCAAATATAATGACAATTTGAATAAACTCAAGTCCATTGAACATTTTTCATGTTTTATTATGAAGAGAAAATAGGCACTTTGATTCTTGAAACACCTTTTAAAAGGCTCCTCACTGTGTCAGTCTCTGTTTGTTATTTTGGGGCATGACAGTTATCTAAAGAGAACCAGCCAGATTTAATCTGACAGCCACAGTCAGGGAAGAGTGCTACCAATCTAATTATCCAGTAATCTAGTCAGAATGGGAGTAATTCTAGGCCTTTCTCAGGCAGCTAATCACATTTCCTGTGCATTAGCAGCCACACATGGGGAGCTTTTAGGAACAAGGTTTTTGGCCTGCATGGGCTTCATGAGCCTGAGAGTCGTATAATTTCTTCGTTGATTTCCCCCCAGAGGGGTTTCTTCTGGATTTTTCGTTTTGTTTTGTTCTTCTTCCTACTCTTCCCCTTCATTGCCGAAGGCTTCTTAGTTTAGCTTCTAGTTCTACTTTTGACGAGCTTCTGACTTCCCTTTCAGAATGCAGCAGGGGAGGACAGGTAAATTCTGGGATCCATTTGCTGATTTTCTTGTGTAGGGGCAAATTAAGGAGCACAATACAATCCTCAGGGAAAAAAAAAGGAGAAAAACGCGAAGTTGTTTTCTTCAAGGAAGGCACAGCACCATTGTGTGTGGACCATTTTTCATGTCATTTCTTTATCAATGTGGGTGATTTGAGAGGTTTATAGAGAAAAGGCCAGAGAAAAGAGACAGTTAACACATATTTAGTTCCGTCGTTGTCTCTGAATGTCAAGCTCTAAGTAATATTGATCATGTCTCATTTCTGTAATCACAATTTTAACACAGAGTGTAGGGATTGACAAAAAAAGAAAACACACATACACATTCAGTGAGTGGGAGCATTAATTAATAACCTGCCATTTTCTTTCTCTGCAAACCTCCATTTAGGATCATTTCATATTATTCCTGTAAAACAGAATGGTTTTCAAGTGCATTGGTTTCTGACACTCCAAAATTGAGGTGTCTGAAACATATAACAATGGCAGTAGGCTGCTTCTACTCCCAGCTTTCAAACATTTCCCCGATTTCTCATAAACACAGCTTGGTTAGTCTGAATCTAAGCATTCGAATCTAATAGAGAGGAATCCTAGTCACTAATAGGTTTACAATATAGTAATTTCCCCCAAAGTTGTCCGTGATAAATGGGCTTCCCAAATAGCCTCTAGTAATCGTGGCCTAACACATTAGGTGGAACACTACAAAAAGCAGGGAGGGAAATTTGAAATGCTGTGTTAAATTGTCGTGTCACAATTTTGAACGGGTTTCAATCACAATTTGCACCCTCTCAACTGAAATTTTTGTGGGTTTAAAAACTGTTTTTATTCCTGTAATTGTGGGAGGTATATGCCATGAGGGGATGCATAGTTTGGGTGTGCCTCTATGCACAGCAGAGGACTGTTGCTGAATCATAAGTATATTTGAGCCTCGTGTCTGAAGCCTGTGGACCTAGAGTCTAATGTGTTTCAGACAGAACACACATACTTATTCAGTGCTTATTGTTATGCTTCTAATTATGTTGTGTGTACATTCGTTCTAGGTTTAGATCCCACAAATGCTATTGATAGAACTTTGCCTAACAAGTTCAGTAAAACTACAAACGAACCCTAGTTTTGAACTGTCATCCAATATAGCATAATAGTATACAAATTTTAGTCTTTTATTGTGGGCGCTATATTGTTTGACTCTGATTGTGTGGATTGCACAGGTGAAAGCAGGGTTATAGCTGAAGACTATAACCCTGAAGTTCATGGCTGGCGTTTTTATCAATGGTTCCGTGTGTCCTTGAATGTGTACTTCAGTCCACTAAGGTCACTGATTAAAATGTTTACTCAATAAAAATTACATTTAAATATGTCAATACTATATCACTTTATATATAAACATCTTTCACCTGAGAATATGACAACATATGTGAAAAAGTAATGCCGTGGTCACCAATCCGTATAAAAGTATTGCTTAACCATGGCTCGCTTCTCACAGAATCAAAATGAGAGGGAAAAAAATGTTATAGCAAAGACTTTTAATGATTTCAGCATTTATTAGTATATCATTGGCACAAACAGAAAGGACATCAGTTCTTACATTTCTCAATACAAGTTAAAATGATTCAGGAATGTGGGAGATGCAAGAAAGAGGCTGCATATTAAGAGCTTGTTTGAGCAATGGAACCTTTATGTATTTACAAATGTGGCACTTTTTGCTCTGCTTTAAAACCTAGATCTTGAATTACTCAAGTGATTGTGATCTGCAAATCGGTATACATTGTTGATTTCTCTGTTCAAATTAATATCTGCTGAATGAGTTGGGCTTTGTAAAAGTTCGACTTTCTGTCTTATTCATTCTCTGCCAGGGTGTCTGGTGCTGTCCAAGGAATGTCCCAGGACAGAAGGGTCTTTGTATAAGGAACAATAATAAATTCCATTATTGCCATATATGAATTATCTGGCTGCCTTGATCTAGTTAATTTCTATACAAAGAGTGCTATCAACTTCAAACTTCAGTTAAATCGTGATGAAGCAATGATTCCAAGTTTTGATCCAGTGTTTAAGGGATCTTCTATTTTCCTGTATAGCTTTTAATACTGTTCATTTTCTGTCATTTTTAATTTGGTTTTTCTTTTAAAAAGTCAGCGTGTGTAACACGTTTTGATTTTGAGGCAGAGTCTACTTTAGGTTCGTGCTACTGTTTCTTTCTTAGACAATTAAAAATTTTCCGAGAGAACAGTTGATGTTTTGCAACATGGGTGTTGTACATCTCACATTGGCATTGTGTAATGTTTTGGGAGATATTAAAATAATTGGTAGTTTAGGTGAATTACCACTGGATCAGCAGCCTTTATCACCCACCCATATAGATAGCCTTTGAAACTTATGTTGTCTGTTTATGTGATTTGTCGCGGCCCATATTTGGAAATACCTACAAAGAGCTACATTACCTCTAATCTACGTAGGCAGCCTTGCTGGTTATGCGTTAGTATTTTATACTGGTAACGTGAAATCCTGCTGTCGTCTTTGATGTTCCCTTTAATCTATGCTGTCCAATAGTGTAATCATTTGGCCGTTTGCCTGTTTAAATTGAAATTTAAATTCATTCACATTAAATAAAAATTCAGTTCCTTAATTGTACTAGTCACACAGTTTAAGTGTTCAATAGTTACGTGAAGGTAGTAGCTTCCAGACTGGACAGTACAAGTATAGAATATTGCCGATATTGCATAAAGTTCTGGTGGACACTGCCTTAAATGTCTGATAAACTTATAAAGAAGAATGTCTACATTGTCTTAGAGACAGAGAACAATCTTGGCTGTACAATTTAAGGTTCGATATCAGAAACAGCAAAGTCAATAAAAATGGCTGAGACTCTCAGAAGCCGCACACTTGTAATTGCATCTCATCATGAGTTCTTGCTGCAATTAAATGAAATCATTCAAATGTTGGTTTTATTAATTCTTTAAAAGGAACAGGGAAAATGGCTACTTGTCAGTTCTGTTTTTTTGTTTCACTACAGTTAATATGTTAGCCAATGATTCCTATAAATATGTCTGCCTTTAAATACTGGTTCAAGTTTCTTACCAACTTATTTTTTAAAAGAAATCATTCTATGCCATGCCAGCCAAGGGCTCATTTTCTCTTTTTTTTTTTTTTTTTCATCCTAACTACAGCTTTCCCACCTCATTTTTCTTCCCTTCCCTTCCCTGTCTCCTATTCCTGTGATTCTGACTTGATGATGTCTAGCTGACAGAGGGGAAAAAAAGGAGAGTTTAAATGTCTTTTAAAGTAGATATTCTGTTTTTGGACTCTCCCACATGATTTGGGTCATGGGGAGGTATCTTTGCGGGCAAGCCAGCTATCCTACACATGTGTCTTCCTCGTTCGAAATGTGTGTGTGTACATGTGCAGGATAATCTGGAGGCAAATACCAGGCTTCAAAAGCATCCTTCTCTTTACTTTTTTTTATTTATTCTTTGAGATGGAGTCTCACTCTGTTGCCCCGACTGGAGTGCAGTGGCATAATCTCGATTCACTGCAACTTCCACCTCCCAGGTTCAAGTGATTCTCATGTCTCAGCCTCCTGAGTAGCTAGAACTACAGGCATGTGCTACCATACCAGGGTAATTTTTTGTATTTTTAGTAGAGACAGGGTTTCACCAAGTTGGCCAGGCTGGTCTCGGACTCCTGACCTCAGGTGATCTCCCCGCCTTGGCCTCTCAAAGTGCTGGGATTACAGGCATGAACCACTATGCCTGGCTTCTTTTTTTTTGTACTAAATGCTGAAATCTGAATGCCCAGGGAGATGGGTGCCCCTTGCCGGGAAGTGCCTTAACACTTTGTGAAGACTGCTGCCTGTTCTCTTTGAAAGCTGAGACTCATCAAATAAAAAAACAAAAACAAACAAACAAATACAAAAACAATAAAAAATGATGATTCAAAGTTTTTCCATGAATCACATGGCAGATGCCTAAATGTTCCATCGTGAGGTTTCCAGGTAGAAGTGGAAACCATAACTGTAAGGGTTATCGCGGAGTTTAAAATGAGGAAACTGAGGCCAGCACAAAAAGATTAAATGCCAATTTATTCAGCTCCTGGGAGCGGTTCCGTGTTCCTGGGAAAAAAGGCCAGGGAAGTCACGCCTGACTCTTCTGGGCGTGGGGTTTTTTAGGGAGTGAAGGCATTTGATTGGTTGCGGGGAAACAGGGCATGGTCAGAGCAGGCTGCTATTGGTAGGTAGGCGGGATTTACCAACGGCGGGCTAGGTGCCGAGTGCAGAGCTTAGTGTTGAGTGCAGAGGGGTTTCCAAGGCGGGCTAGGTGCCGAGTGCAGAAGTGGGTGTGTCCGAGCTCCTGGCAAGGCAACCAGCCTTACAATAACAACTAAATATGCTAGAATAATTCAGTGTGGAAACAAATTCACAAACTATAAGAAGTTGTGTTACTCCCTAGTATCTTAAGAGTTTAAGATTTTTAAGAACTTGGTATGATTGGAATATATTATACTTCTCCCAGGCTGGGTATACAGAGCAGGAGGCAACCATCTCACTTACATATAGAGGCAAACCTGAAAGTTAAAGATTTGGGGATTTCAGAGCACTCTGATATAGACATGTTATTCCTGCCATGATTTTTTTTTAAATAATGTGTGTGATGCTTACACACATTTATATTAAAATATAGATAAAAGTAGTTAAGAGTACTTTTAAAAACCCTCAGATCTTTTGGGAATGTCCTGTCCAATCCCAGTTATAAATTATTGCATAAGAATGGTTAAGATCTATGGGGTCTATTGCATGGAAAAGTACACAGAGGTGTTACTGCTGTAACACCATGTATGAGTTCCTGAAAGACTTCGTGTTCTACAAAACCATGCACTACAAATAACGAGACATGGAAGCCAGGGATGAGCAGGCCTCATAAAATACATAGCAATTTGTAACCTGAATATTTATAAATACGTTTGCAATACAACATTAAACCCTGGGGTTTGGCCCTTGCTTCTTGTGGATGTAGATGTTAGATGGCATTCAATTCTCCTAGATGCTCTTTTTTTAGAGTTTTTAAAATTATATTCAACTATATTTTCATTAATCTCTTGTTCTAACATAGGAGAAATAGAAAATGTCTTTTTTTTTTTTTTTGAAACAGGGCCTTGTCCTTTCACCCAGGCCAGAGTGTAGTAGCATGAATGATAATGGTTCACTGCAGACTCTCTCCCAGGCTCAAGTGATCCTCCCATCTCAATCCCACTGAGTAGCTGGGACTACAGGTGTGTGTCACCACGCCTGGCTAATTTTTGTATGTTTTGTAGAGACAGGGTTTTGCTGTGTTGCCAAGGCTTGTCTTGAACTCCTGACCTCAAGCCTTTCTCCCACCTTGGTCTCCCAAAGTGCTGAGATTACAGGCATGAGCCATTACAACTGGCTAGGGGAAATGACTTTACACTTGACCTGAACTTGCAGCACATGTGAATTAGCTTAGAGGAAAGCAGGGAAATTCTTGACGCTTCTAAAACATCTTGCACTAAAGGAAAACAATTCCGTAGAATTACTGTTTTTTTCTCCTAAACATGTCTAAATATCTAAGTTTTCTTCTTTACTTATAAAAAAGCTTACCCCTAGTCACTTTTAAACATTAACAAACTTAAAAATTGTCTCCAAGGAACCAAGACTTCCATGTTATTCTTACATCATTTCCTTCATTTTCAAAGGCATATGAGCTAATTCATGTCACTGAAATACCCAGTACAGCAGAACAAACTGTCTCATTGTTTCCAGCTTTAGGAAAATCCCCTTGGAACCAATACAACTTCAACACCTGTTTTGGGGGTAAAGAAGGTGCCCTTAGCCTTTTGGCTTAACTAACATGGTAACTTTGTCTTCATTCCCTACTTCAGAATTAATATGATTTTTAGTAAGTATAACATCTTTGGTCTATGGTTCTCAAATTCTGTTACCCATTCATTCCTTCTATTTTTATAAACACTACTTGTCCCCAGGTTATTTTTTTCTCTACTTAATTAATTTTTAATTTGCAATTTATTTAGTTTTTGAATAGGTAATACGTTCACATGGCAGTACATGAAAAGATGAGCCTTCTTCTCATCTCTGCCCATCATTAAGGTAGTTTCCCATAAGAATCCACGGAATCTTGTTCTGTAGCTCTGGGGCACAATTTCCATTTGATGAAGTTGTACAAATGTCATGTGAATTTATCATCACATTTTAGACTGTGTCATCAAATTCTAACACAGGACATTTAAAAAACTCATACAATCATATCTTAAAAAATTTTTCACTAATGATGCAAGCTAACTAAGTGAAGTAAATATATGATTTGTGTCCTGTGAAGGTGTGCATTACTTAGGGTTTTACAAGTCATAAGGGGAAAAAATGCTGTCATGGGTGATGGGTGCATGCTATAAGCATATGTGGGAAATGAGGAAGCATAATGAACCTTCTAGGCAGCTGCAAAGTACCTCTGCAGTTTGAAATTTTTATCAAGTAACTAGAGAAGTTAGAGATGACACATTGTCATTCATGAAACAAGGACAAGTTTAATTGCCATATTTTCTTTTTTTTTTTTTTTTTCTGAGACGGTGTTTCACTCTTGTTACCCAGGCTGGAGTGCAATAGCATGATCTCGTACTTGCCATATTTTCTTATCATTCACAAGAAAATATTTTTATTATCTTTTATGTATATGCATATATTTCCCAAAGATAAAATTTTACTGTATTAGTTAGTGTCCAATGTGAAGATACTCAGTATTGTCTGTCATCATACCATGATTACGTGAATGTCATCCATATCTATTAGATGCCACAAACTCTAGATTAAACTGGGAAAGATCGTTATAATCAACGAGGTGGTGTCACATGACACAGGCCAAGCACTCTTCTTCAGAAGGACTGATTCCTTCTTGGCCACATCCTGCAGGATGCAGTTGTGAGGAGCAAGACAGGAAGATCAGCATTTCAGAAACTGTCCAGAGAAGAGTGATTTACATTATGTTAGTTTCACATCCTCATATAGATGATACTTGATTTCATTTTAAAGGAATTGTCTGACATATTTTTTTAAAGAGCAATATTTTAAAAACAGAAAAGAAAACATCCAGAAAAGAAGTGTATTTGAATTCTATGAGAGGCCTAGGCAGTATTTTAAATCCAAACAAGTCAATTACTCCTTTTCTTTCTTTCATTCTTTTTTTTTTTTTTCTTGGACAGGGTTTGCTCTACCTGTCCTGGAGTGCAGTGGCATGATTACAACTCACTATAGCCTCAACCTCTGAGTCTCAAACAATCCTCCTTCCTCAACCTCCCAAGTTACTGTTTTCACACCCAGCTAATTTTTCTTTCTTTTTTTTTTTTTTTTTTTTTTTTTGGTTTTTTTAGGGAGACCATGTCTCATTTTGTTATCCTTACAGGTCTCAAACTCCTGAGCTCAAGTGATCCTCCTGCCTAGGCCCTCCAAAGTGCTAGGATTACAGGCATGTGGCACCATACGTGGCCTCCTCCTTTGATTTTTCTATTTGAAAAGATAGGTCCATTGTGGCAGCCAAAGTGTCACTTATATGTAGTGCTTGACAAGGTATTTGCTCAGTGTCCAAATGAATAGAATTAGATAAGGCAATTTAATTACTGTGTAAGATACTGCTTAACTTATTAAAAGGCAGCACTGAAATAATCTTTCAGGTATGTTAGCTAAAAGTACCCATTTTATTAAAGCTGCATTCTTAAAAGATTAATACTTCAACCATCTATTTGTATGGAAAATCTAGGGTTTTATCCACATTTCAGGAATTTAATTAATATCATGTTGTGTTTAGGAATGCTGGTTTATTCACTAGAGTATAAATGCAATTTATTTTATAAAACCTGAAGTCTTTTTAGGTTTCTGTACCCCTGGATAAATCTCAGCTATTTTAGTTTTTGATTTCTCTTGGTATTGCCTTTAAAAAATCAAAACTATATTTATTACTTTATTAAACCAATAGATCATCAAGCTGTCACATGAAAGACTACAAGACTGACTTAATAACGCCTTTTTCAGATCAACAACAAATACTTTCCCTGTTACAGAGACTACTGATTTCAGGACATGGGAATCAGAATTGAGATCTTGCTTAGGACTCTACCTGCCTGAAGGAATTAATACATGTAAAATGTGTTGAATGTGTTCTGTCTTAATTTGAAACAGCATCTAATATTGTACTTAGAAAATCAGGGGAAACTCAGTATATACTCAGAATAATTTTTAAAAGAAATCCATTTGCCTTATCATGGATGGAAACTAAGGGTGTTTAATGTGATTATCACTCTTTGAACAAGTTAAATTGGTGGATTTTGACATAATGGAAGAAAACCTTCCTCTGTCTTATGTCATGATAAACTTAAGGCTGAAGTATCACTTGTGGTTTGTACATGCAAATTCATTTTGATTTTTATCAGTTTTCAAAATAACAAAACATACATACATAAGTACGTGCACAAACACACACACACACACACACACACGCACACACACACATCATTTTTTATTGAAAATTGGTTAGTTTTTAAGTACTACCCAACCTGAAATAGTAATCTTTGCCTAATCGTAAATAGAGACCTCTTTTTATTCATTAGCCCCCAGTACTTCTGTGATATAAATCCTATTAAGACGACTTAGTTTCTCCCAAAGCAAGTAGTTGAATGATTTACAACAATGGCCGTTTGGATGGTTCATGGCTTTGCAAGATCTCATTCAACTCACCCCTATGTACAAGTTGTCATGCCTTATGTCATAATTTTAAATATATTCTAGAAATAAATAAACAAATAAGTATAATTTCACTTAGCACACTTATATTTTTAGCCTTTGCAGAAATAAATGATAGTTTTAAAACATTTTTTAGCAGCTTTAAACTTAACTCTAGCATACCCCTGCTTACACATACGTGAATATATAACTATATTCTCCTCCTTCTCTTTGGATAACTACTGACCATAAAATTCTGAAAATAGTAGAAAATCTACCTTTCTGATGATAGTGGTAGTTAGAGGATGTCTTTCATCCCAAACCATTTAGAAATGTAGAAATTTCAACATGTTGGCAAATTCCCGAAGTTTTTCCAAACCTGTGAAATGCACAGAGATAAATGTTGTTATGATTTCCTCAGCTGCAATTTCAATTTTAATTGTCTATTATAAATATATTCTTATATTAATAAAAACTTCTCCCATATCTTGTATACTTGTATAGAGATGGGAGCTGAAGGAAAAAGCCAAAAACTCATATAAATAGCAATTATTTGTGCATTATTAGGATGCTCTCCAAAGCACATAGAACCTAAATGAACACTGAATATTAGATAAGAAAACCAATATTTTTTATAATTTCCATGCCTACATTTACCCATTCATTATTTATCACAAATCAATGGTTTTAGGCCCTCCTGCTAGTGATCTTATAATGACATGCCTGGCTTGGATTTGAGGAGAAGTTGACCAAGAGGCTGTAGCAGAACTGTATTGCTCACATACATAGAATCAGAGACAAAATTAAAATTTCCCAAAGAAATTTCTTTATGGAAGTTTCTAAATTAATCCATGCAAACAAATAAATAAAAATAAAGGCAAGGGTGTTTAGACATTCAAAATGTTTGGAATTTTGTTTCTCAAATGTCTTTAAGGTTTGTTTTTATGACTAAAGCTCCCTAATCTCGGAAGTCCTGAAGGAATCTTTTCACCAAGGCACACACTCTTTTGTGAATTTCTGAACTCTATGTAACTGGTAACTTCACAAGTATTAATGTTCTGCCTGGAAGTGTAAGGCTGACCTCTGAAGTTCAAAGCCTGCTACAATCTCTTAGGCGTAAACATACAAGAAGGTTAGAAGACATGACTTTTAGAAAGCAAGTAAATATATAGCAGCAGGTTTTGTATCAATGGTAATGTAGAATAGAAATCAACTTCTGTAGTCAAATTCCAAAGAAGCATATTAAGAGGAAGATAAATGTTTGGAGATATTGATGGGAAAAAGAAATTATTGGGAAAAATAAAATGAAAAGCCTTGGTAAAGAATTCCATTAGTTGTTAAGATTTGATTAGAAATTGTTGTGATGGTGACACCATGGTGGAGTTTTAGATCAATACAGATTTAGCATTTAATTCTAGATCTGTTGCTTATTAGCTATTAGGTCTCAGATCAGCTACTTAAAACTCTGAGTGACGTTTCCTCATCTGCAAAATTGGGATGGGTATGCTTATATTATATGGCTATTTTAGGATCATAGGTTTTGAATAGAAATTTTTATCCTTACACCTGGCAAAGAGTAAGTTACATCTCTTCACTTTCTTTTCCTCATAGTCCTCATTATCGCTAGAGATGCATAACACTGTTTAAAGTCTAAAGGGTGACACAGAACTGAAGGTGAATATCTCTGAACCATTTTTAACTGCCCAAGGCTGGACACACAGTGATAGCAGAATTAATATTGTTTTCTTTTAAATGAAGGATTCTAAGCTGTGGACCAGGTTGAGGATGTGTATTTATAGGCTTCGAAGTGATAACTGCTCTTGTGTCTAAACCTCAATTAGCATAACACCCTCTCGCACTAATAAGACTTTCACGATGGTTTTGTCCCATAACAGTTAAGGCTTTGTCCTTTCTGTTTTTTCACCAAATCAGCCCTGCAGTGATTCCTCCACCCGCATTAGCAAATACCATAATAGATGTCTAGTAATCATCTTGTCACAATTCTGCTTTTCCTAATTTTGCCATGAGTCAAGTTTCTTGACTACAGTGTCATGCTCGGGAAGATCTAATGTTTTCCATGGAGCAGAAATTGTTAGTCCTCAACTCCAAGGCCGGCGTTGTCAAGCCCTGTTTCCATGTCTTCATAAACCTTGTCAGGCATCTATTTATTCTGCACGTATCTACTGCTCTCTGCTCAAGAATTCATAAGGATCTGATGAATTATGTCCCTTCTGAGTAGAATTTATTCCCTTTTACATTTCTGCAAAACAGGGTATGGGCAGTAACTCAATTTGAAGGTACTACTTAGCTGGCACTTCTGCCCTTTCTTTTTAACAGCTGCTTCTGTAGACTAAATGTTGAAAAGAAAAGGTAGGGAAAATAGACAGAAAACACTGCATATAATTCCTGTTCTGACAGTTTAAACCCATTTTACAAATAATAAACCTGGAATATAGTAGGGAGGGATTTGGTGATGGAAGAATCTGGATGTCTTAACTCCTTATTGATACGTACATGAAGTATAGGCTACAGACTTTCATATGTCACCCGTAATTATTGGACACAATGCTATCATGTAGACACCAACAAATTGGAGAATGCAGTGACGAATGAAGGGTAAAACTACTCGTCTATAGTAAAGGGTCCTGAAATGCAGGAATATGGAACTGGTGTGACTATATCTTTGGATATTTCAAGAGAAGCCAGAATATGTGAAATGGACCGTGTGTGTGTGTGTGTGTGTGTGTGTGCGCGCGCGTGTGTGTGTTGGACATGTATTTGATTTTTAAGCTTTTTTTTTTAGACGGAGTCTCATTCTGCTGCTTAAGCTGGAGTGCAGTGGCTTATGGCAGCCTTCGCATCCGGGTTCAAGTGATTCTCCCACCTCAGTCAGTAGAGTATAGCTGGGAATACAGGCACACATCACTATGCCTGGTTAATTTTTTTTTTGTTTTCATAGAGGCAAAGTTTTGCCATGTTGGCCAGGCTGGTCTCAATCTCCTGGGCTCAAGCGATCTGCTTGCCTCGGCATCCAAAAGTGCTAGGATTACAGGCACCAGCCACTGTGCCCTGCCAAAACATAAACAACTATTTTTTTTCTTTTTTTAAATTTATTATACTTTAAGTTCTGGGGTATATGTGCAGATCCTGTAGGATTGTTACATAGGTATACACGTGCGATGGTGGTGGTTTGCTGCATCCATCCTACCCCACCCCTTCTGTCATCTACATTAGGTATTTCTCCTAATGCTATCCCTCCCCAACCCCCCACCCCCTGCTATCCCTACCCCAGCCCCCCACCCCCCAGGCCCCAGTGTGTGATGTTTCCCTCTCTGTGTACATGTGTATTTTTAAATGCAGTACTAGCCAAAGAAAACGTGACCTCATAGAGATTGTGACTTCAGAAGTTTAGGGTTTTACCTCCTAAACCACGTGCTTCATTTCATATCGCATTTTAGCTGATGATGACCTTTTGTTTCTTCTGTAGCCTTTCCCCCTTACTCTTTCTTCCTCAGTGTCTTCATCTGTGAAATAGGAGTATGAACCTTTGTTTGTTTTTGCCTTCGAAAGACCAAGGATTGTGGTGCATGTGAAGATTAATGAAGTCATTTGGTTAAGCGTTTCTCCCTGGGTGGAAGAACAATGGCATGTGAATACTAAATGGCATTTGAATCATGTGTGCTTTCGTGGAAAGAGAGCTGGACCATTTAGCTCCCCATCTGCAGGGAATTATAAAAGAAGAAACTAGAGAGAAAGAAACTGAAAATATTTCTTCATGACTATCTCCTCTGGTGAAGCATGAAGTAACATTGAGAGTTCTGAGATTCTTTTGCATGATACTTCAGTCATGTACCCCATAATGATGTTTTGATTAAGGAAAAGTTACCTATGTGACGGTGGTCTCATAAGATTACAATAGAAATTAAAAATTCCTATTCCTAAGTGACATCGTAGTTGCCATAACATCATAGCACAATGCGTCACTCACATGTGTGTGATGATGCTGTTATAAACAAACCTACTGTGCTGCCGGTCATATAAAAGTATAACACACACGATGACATATGGTACATCATACTAATTATGATAATAAAGACGTTATTGCTTTAAATATTTGCTATACTATACTTGTTATTTTAGAATATACCACTTCTACTTATAAAAATAAGGTAACTATCAAGCAACCTCAGGCAGATTTTTCATGAGGTAGTCCAGAAGCAGGCGTTCTTATGGAGATGACAGCTCCATGCATGTTAGTGCCCCTGAAGACTTCCCCTGGAGCAAGATGTGGATGTGGAAGACAGTGATCCTGAACCTGACCCTGTATATGCCTGGATTAATGTGTGTCTTTGTGTCTTTTTAACAAAAAAGCTTTAAAAGAAAAAAATAGAAAAGTAAAAAAAATACCAGAAAGCTTATAGAATACGGACATAAAGAAAGAAATATAATGAAAGGATATAAAGAAAGAAATAAACTGTATGCAATATAATGTAAAGAGAGCAAAGCCCTCACAATGTGAGTTCGTGAGTTTATGTCTGTTGAAGAAGGGTTAGCAGGTGTGTATGGGAAATAGCCTGTGACCTGTCTACCTAAGACTGTGACTCATAACCATTTTTTGTGCTCTAATCAAATTCTCTTTTGAATCACTGGACTCTCCCTCTCTCTTACGTTAGGTAGGATAGGCTACTGAAACATACTTTAACATATCATTAGATTAACCCAATAACAGTTCATTTATCTCTCAGACATTTCTGGCTAGAGGCTGACATTTCATGTAATGATTCAGGAAACCAAGCCTTTTCCGTCCTATGCCTCCATCATCCTCTGAGCCTCCCCATTAGCTAGCAAACGTGATAAGAATGGAGCGAATTATAGGTAGAAGATGATTATGAGTGAGGTCTGACAGTGGCACATGTGATTTTTGGCTCACATTTCCCAGGCTAGAATTCAGTCACATTTCCACACACAGGAGGCTGGGAAATGTGGCAGAGCTCGGCCCTAAGAAAGATGACATGATTTTGGTCAGCCACAGACATTTCCACACATGAAGTGTTTCCAGTCATTTGTCCTCCCATGTTACCATCTGCCAGGTATATGGTTGCTTCATTTAACAGAAGTTGCTGGAGATAGAGTTTGTCATTCTCTTTACTCTGTTGCAGCTTTGCAGCTATTATACCAGCTTCTTGGTTTTCATTAAATATATCCCACATTACGTTGAAGGGTACTTTTTAATCTTTATGTTTTTTCCATATACGAATTGCATTCTCCACCTTATTACTTAGAAGGGAGATTTCTTCTCCATTGAGCATTGGAGGTGTTTAACATTTAAAATGTTTATTGTCAGTAAGCTTTGATGGTGACAAACGTGCCCTGTGACCGTCTGTGATTTTCTTAGGTATGTCCTGGTGGAAGTTATTAATTCCTGGGTAGAAATCCAAAAGTACGTTTGTTATTTGTAGTTTTTTATTCTAAGACTCTCAAGGGAGGAGCAGGGCTCTCTTGGGAGTGATGTGTAATATAAAAATAAAATGATTAAATATTGTGAAATTATGGAATGACTTTGATTAGTGTAGGCAGTCAATACTAATCAACACACACAAAGTGATACAAATGTTCTTGCTCTTTTAGCTCAGTGTTTTATATGATGTGACTGTTAATGATTGATAAATGATACGAAAGAAAAGATTAATACACATCCACCCAAACTGTTGCTTGTCACAAGAATTGGCAACCTAAGTGTCTATGAAAAGCATAGGTTTAATTAAACTTTGACAGAACTTCTCAAAAAATTCATGAAAATGAAAAGCTTCAAAAAAAAATGACAAAAATATCCCCCAATGATCATCTGCCTTTAGGCAGTATAGTGTTTGAGAGCTCTATCAATGGACTACCCAGGTTCGAATCCTAGGCGTACCAAACCCTATCTGTAATTCTTGGCAAGTTAATTCTGAAACTTATTTTCCTCTTTCGTAAAAGGTGGATAATAAAAGTAGGACTCATGATGTCTTAGCAAGAGTTAATAAGATGATGTTTGTGAAGATCTTACAACCTTATGCGTGGCTGGTAGAAAATACTTGATAAAGGTTTGTTGTGGTAATCACACAGAGAAGAAAACCATCTTCTTACAGAGAAAAATAACTTAAAACAATGCTTCTCAAAATATTGTGGGCATACCAGTCACGGAGTGTGATGATAATACGGAGGTTCTGGTTCTTTAGGCATGGCATGGAGCCTGAGATTTTTCGTTTCTTACAAATTTTCAGATGATATTGATTTTGCTGATTCTGGATCACCCTGTGAATATCAATGAATCAAACTGTAGTGGTAGCTATATCTTTATGTAAATCTCGGGTTATCTGTTCTTTATCTATGAATGTGATAATTGATTCCTGGCAAATTATGAGAAAGAAAAATTACTCTTCATGGCCGGGTGAGGTGGCTCACGCCTATAATCCTAGTACTTTGCGAGGCTGAGGCCAATGGATCACCTGAGGTCAGAAGTTCAAGACCAGCCTGGCCAACATGGTGAAACCCTGTCTCTACTAAAAAACAAAAATTAGCCAGTGTGGTGGCACAGGCCTACAATTTCAGCTACTTGGAGGCCGAGGTAGGACAATCACTTGAATCCGGGCGGCGCATTCATGCCGTAATTTGGTGACAAGAATTATTATGGCCTACGAATATAGTTTTAAGAGGTGGTGAAGTAAGAGTAGTCTGCTTCGATATTAATGAGGGTTTTTGCTATTCTGATTTCTTATTGGCCGGGGTCTCGCTCTGTCGCCCAGGCTGGAGTGCAATGGTGCGATATCGGCTCACGGCAACCTCTGACTCCTGGGTTCAAGCAATTCTCCTGCCTCAGCCTCTTGAGTAGCTCGGACTACAGGTGCATGCCACCATGCCTGGCTAATTTTTTTGTATATTTAGTAGAGACGGGATTTCACCATGTTAGCCAGGATGGTCTCAATCTCCTGACCTCGTGATCCACCCACCTTTGCCTCCCAAAGTGCTGGAATTACAGGCGTGAGCCCCAGAGCCTGGCCCTTATTTGCTGTTTTTAACATCATATTCCCAAGGATCATCCATGTTGGAGCATATATAAGAATTTCCTTCCTATTTAGGGTTGGATACTATTACAGTATATGTATATACAACCTTTCCCTTATCTATTCATCAGTCAATAAATACTTGGATTGCTTCCATGTTTTAACTATTGTAAATAATCCTGCTATTCGTGGGTACACAAAATCTCTTTGAGACCCTGTTTTCAATTTTGGGGGGATTTACAGAGAAGTGGAATTGCTGCTTCATATGGCAATTCTAATTTTAATAATTTTGAGGGACTGCCATATTTTTCTTTACAGCAGCTGTAACACTTCCCATTCTCACCGACTGTGCGCCAAGGTTCTTATTTCTCTACATCCTCATCAACACTTAAGACTTACTGTTTTCTTGAGAGCAACCATCCTAATGGGTGTGGTGATATCTTATTGTAGTTTTGGTTTGCACTTCCCTAAGGATTAGTGATGTTGAACATCTTTAATTTTTTTCAGCAATGTTTTATCATTTTTGTTGTGGAAGACTTTCACCTTCTCGATTAAATTAACTCCTAAGTATTTCATTCCTTTTGATGCTATTGAAAATCATTGTTTATAATTCCCTTCTCAGAGTGTTCACTGTTAGTGAGCGTGGGGTATTGAAGTCTCCAACTATGATTGTAGAACTGTTTATCCCTTCGCTTGTCTTTTTTTTTTTTTTTTTTGTACTTCATATATTTTGATTGCCTGTTATTAAGTGCATAAATGTTCATAATTGTTGCATCGTCTTGTTCTGTTAAACATTTTATAAATACATTATGTTCTTTGTCTCTTGTAAACCTTTTTAAATTTAGTCTATTTAGTCTGAGAGTGTAGCCATACTCACCCTTGCACCCCTTTGGATATCATTTGCGTGGAATATTTTTTTCATCCTTTAATTTTCTGTCTGTGTCTCTCAACCTAAAATGAGTCTCTTACAGACAGCAGATAGTTGGATTATGTTTTTCAATCCATTCCGCCAATCTATGTTTTTTAATTGGAGAGTTTAATTTGCTTACATTTAAAGTATTTACTGATAAGGAGAGACTTACTTCTGTCATTTTGCCATTTGATTTCTACACTCTGTGTAGCTTTTTTGTTGCCTCCCCCAGGATTCGCTGGGCTTTTTTCTTATCGTTTTTGATTTTTTGAATGTTGTAGCTTCAAAATGTTGTCCATGTTTCCAGGATTAACCTGATGTATAAACTTTTTTCTCAGATTTTGTCTGAACTTGCGCCTTTCTCAGCACGTGTGGTCACTCTCTGGTATTCCCCATATACGCAGTTTCTTTCAAATTTCCTAGTCTTTAATGTCAGCCTCCTATGCAGAGACAAAGAGAAAAATGGAGGGAATAGGGATAAAACACTGGCCCTTTAAATTCTCTGGAAGTCATTCAGCTGGAGGGAAGGGGGCTTGCACCAATGGGAAGAAGTGCTACAATGATGACAGATTCTTTGCTGCACCTTTGTAATTTCAAGCAATAATCAGTAATCAGTGCATAGATACCCAGTATTTGGAGTACACAATCTTTTTTGCCCACTCTGACTATGACTAGCTATCTGCAGGTTGCTCCAGGAGCATGTGTATGGCTACCTGCCATGAGGATATGGGTAGGGAGTGGGCAGCTGCTATTGAGTATATGCCGGGATTCACTGAAATTAATGAGAATTTATCACCCAAGCCTTCTCCTGCAAGTTGCAAGCCTTCAACAGACTTCAGAGTTCCACAAGAATTACATCAGACAGATTATCCCTGTGCAATTGTCGTCTAGGTGGGGAGACAAATTCTTGGTTCTTACATACTCCTCCTTCCCAGAATCCACTATCTGCTGGTTGTATAGAGAATCCCTTTGAGCTGTTGCCTACCATTGGTTATTCTGTCGTTGTTATTTCCTCATTATACTAAAGAAAAGACTAGAGATTTAAATGGCAGACAATAACTAGCTTTTAAGTTTGTGTAGTATTTTTTGGCTCCTGTTTTTGGTAGATTTCATTGTACTATTTTTGAGAGCAGTGTCTTGAGATTCCTGCTAGATTGTTTAATTTAGGTCACTACTGTTTCTGTTAATATCATTTATCTTTTCCCCTTAATTGTCCTCTTAGCTATCTATAGTCCTGCTTAACAAATGTCATTGTTGGGAGTGCTCTAATATTCAGATTTTGAATCATCTTTCTTCTGAATATTCATTTTTTCTTATCTTCCTTCGAAGTAAGCTTATTTTTATTTTTATGAAATTCTATAGCCAAGTCAAGACTTTGTGCATGATGTATGTGACGGCAGGCAGGCGGGCTTTGAATTCTCTGAAGAACGTTGCCCTTCATCCTCTGTGCACCTATCCTGCTGCTGTATTTCCATAGTAAATGATGTGATGCCTGTAAGTTAGGGAAAGTGGATGGTGAAGCTCCCAGAGCCTGGGAACCCAGAGCACTCACGTGATCAACATCTCGGTTCCCACTTCTTGTCACAATGCACTGCAAACATTATGCATCCTCAGTGCACATGTTTTCAGCTTTTACAACCAAGAGTTCTATTTATCATTTTATTATAAGTGTCAACTGAATGATCTATGCAAATTTTGTAACAACGCTGATATTTTTTGGGGGAAAAATAGTCTGTACTTAAGGGTTCATTTATAGGGAATTGTTTTGTTAAAAATACAAGACATAGAGAGAAAAGAATATGATAACTGTGATTATATTTAGCGATACATATATAAATATACATGTGAATATTTATGAAGTCATGACACTCTGGGAAATAAAAATGTTGAAAGAGAGCCCAGTTACACACTTTGATATCCCCTAGTTTTTCAACAAAAGAACCAACCTATATTGCCCATTTATAGGTACTGAAAAGGAGAAAAGAGCATGAAGATTAACTGACAATAAATAAACGTTTAATTTTTTACCAAAAATGGGCAACACTTTATGTGTGTTAACTCAGCCATTTTCAATACTATGTAGTAGAAGCTTATATTCTTGTGGTACAAATATTGACAAGGAAGAAGCAGCAAGATTTGATGCCTACCTAAAGTGACCAAAAGTTAGTGATGGAGCCAACCTGTCAACAAAACCATGCTGAATTCCAATACTATGAGGACATTGGGATTGAAAGTAAATGCTCACACCCCGAAGTGCTCTGGTTATACTAACTTGATGTCTCTGCTTGTCTCTGAATAATTATTTTGAATCCTATCCTCATGAGTCTTCTGCCTTCTTAAACTACCCTTCTAAAGATTTCTTCTCCAAGGGAATCCAGAAATGAGAGACATGCCAGCATAGCTATTTCAAGAAGAATAAGTGATAACCACCAATGGGTTGGTAATAGAAAGCTTGAGCTGCCAATCTTAATGTTTTGTTTATTAATATCCTACTAAATGATATGAAACGTCTGTTTCTTCTAAGAGTATCTTCAGCCGTGACTATACATCTAACCCAGTTTTAATAAATGTTTGGGTGTTTTTGGCGTAAATGTGTTATCCAACAAGGTGGAAGAGAGTAGAATCCTTGGAGGCAGAAGTTCCTGTCTGACAAAACATTCTCTGGAGGTAAAAGTTCTGTTTTATTTTTTTAAACAATATCAGTCACACAATGCCTCTCCTAGAGTAGGTACTCAAAATATGTATGTGAAATTAGTGTTGCCCCCGCTTCACAATTTTCTCCCTGTGGAATATTTTTTTAATGTCTTTTAGTTTTAAATTATCTTCATGAACATTTCATGAGAGAGAGATAAAGAGTCCTTTAATTTCTATCATCTCCTATAAAGTATACAAATGGTCAATAACCTCTAAAATTCCTTAGTAGCCTATTTTAATGTAATTTAATGATAATTTCATGCATATCGATGACTGTGACTCTGGGTTATCAGTAAGGACATTTTTGGACAGATACGAAGAAAGAGCAACTTTTTGTAGTTTTCATTCATAAAGTGGCCATGGAGATATTATTGTGGCCTTTGATGAACTTTCTTTTTGATTCTTCTTATAATTTGATGGCCTTCTTCCGAAAGGGAAAAATAAGCTTATCTTGGAGCCTGAAATAATGCTATAGCATCGACGAGCAAATTGATGAATTAAAGGTAAGAGACAATTTTGGAAGCTATAATTACACCAATAACCTCAATAACAGTGAAGACTGTACTAACAACTTCTGTCATTATTCTGAATATGCCATGGCATCACTGTGAGGCTCCTCACAATCTATTTTGATCAGATATTCATAGATTATTTCTTTTTTAAAAAAATAATATTTCAGATAGAGAGACTATCATGGTTTTGGACAACTCACATATATGGTCCTTGAAAGTAAAGCTTTGTCTATAGAGTTAGTTCATGGCTGTGGCCAGTGTCTTGAACAGTGCCTGGAGAAGCAGGAGCTCAGTAGATATTTCAGATAAAGGAATGGATTAATTGCTCAATTGAAGAATATCTATGGCTTTAATTATCCATTTTTGTTAATCTTTAACAATAGAGGTATTGAAAGTTTTAAATACTGTCATGGAATTGACATATAAGTATGATCCCCTTGAAAATAGTAAAATTATCTGGTAATCACTTCAGATCATGAATTTCACCACTTTCACACAGAAAGAGGATAATATCTCTAATTTGGATCCAGAAATCTGAGATTCTGGATTTAAGGGAACTGAATGTTAAGTGCATTTGCTGATAAAAGTTAACTTACTGGGCCGGGCACGGTGGCTCACACCTGTAATCCCAACACTTTGGGAGGCCAAAGCAGGTGGATCATGACGTCAAGAGATTGAGACCTACATGATGAAACCCCATCTCTATCAAAAGTACAAAAATTAGCTGGGTATGGTGGCATGGGCCTGAAGTCCCAGCTACATGGAAGGCTGAGGCAGGAGAATTGCTTGAACCTGGGAGGTGAAGGTTGCAGTGAGCCGAGATCACACCACTGCACTCCAGCTTGGCAACAGAGCGATATTCCATGTTTAAAAAAAAAAAAAAAAGTTAATCTTACTGTATACATTTAGTATGACTTGTCATTGTTTTCCAAAGTTGAAGCAATGGTTTTTTATAAATATGGTAGATAGCCAGTCATACGGAAATGGTGTGATAAGCGTTATACAAGAAAATAGAACTGTGGCAAACACCTCTGCCCGAACACCTACTTGATAATAGACTCAGATGATTTTAAAAAAATAATAATTTTATATTTTTTTCCATTAACGAAATTAGTTTTCAAAGATAAACATTTTGTTTATGTAAATGATGTTAATTAAAACCCTATTCTATATGTGGATTGAAGCATAATTTAGGATACTTCTAGGTAAATGTGGTTTATTTCTAAACACCAAATAGAAGAGTTCTTAGAGGATATATTTAAGATTATTCAAGACTTCTGTAAAATGCAGTAATTCACTGGTGAAAAAAAGAAAGAGAAGTTTCTTATTTGAGTTAATGGGAGAAAAAAGAAATAAAGAATATTTAAAACCCAATAGGAATAGCAAGAGTAGAAGAACTTAGGAGGAATAATATTTAGTGAAAATAACATTCTAGCTTTCTAGATAACACCAGCTAAAGGAATGTATAGAATAAATAATGAAAACACTAGTAACCAGAATTTAGCATATCCAGTCCTTTAGAAACCAATTCTGACTGGGTGCAATGGCTCACACCTGTAATCCCAGCACTTTGGGAGGCTGAGGCGGGCTGATCACCTGAGGTCAGGAGTTTGAGACCAGCCTGACCACGTAGAGAAACCCTGTCTCTACTAAAAATTCAAAAATTAGCTGGGTGTGGTGGTGGGCAGCTGTAATCCCAGCTACTAGGGAGGCTGAGGCAGGAGAATTGCTTGAACCCCAGAGGCAGAGGTTGCAGTGAACTGAGATTGCGCCATTGCACTCCAGCCTGGGCAACAAGAACAAAGCTCCATCTCAAAAAAAAAAGAGAAAAAAAAGAAAAAGAAACAAATTCTTACCAGATTTCTGAAAGATAAATATTTAGCTATTTTTTCTGTGTGTGGTGAACTATGTGGATTGAACCTCTTCCTTACTAATTTTACTTCTATTTTGTAAACATGGGGCTGCTGAAGAATAAACAAATTCTGCATTGTCCTCAAGGAAGATACAGCCAATTATGTATCAGTGATTCATTGAATTTTGTCATTTTTTTCTTCTTTCATAAAAATTAATATAGTTTGAAAATAGAATAATTTACATAACTTAGCTTTAACTGAATGTAATATTGTATTAGATTCCATCAAATAAATGTTTTAATAATTCAGAGTTCTTTTTCTTACTCCCCTTCCCAAACACTCTCTGTCTTTTCCCCTCCCAAATTAGTTAATTTGTCAGGAATGATGTCATGCACATAAACATTCTGATAAAAGTCCCTCTTTGCAAACAGAATTGATGGTAATATAAGCAGTTGCTCTAAATAAGTAAGCATTGGAGTTAGCCAGCATTTCCCTTCTAGGCTTTATAACTTACTCAGAACCCATTTAATTACACGAACAACTTATTGGTAACCAGTTAAAACCAGCTTGATCTTTTTTTTATTTCAAATGTTTTACACGCTCCAAGAACAAAAAAAAATTAATTATCACTCGCATCTGGTACAGTGGTAGGGATTCTATATGAAACTTTCCAACTGTGTAGTGCAGATAAAGCTTCTAATCTTAATTAGACACCAGTTCCATTATCTGAAAGTACCAGTTCATATCTAATGTTTAATAAAACTCCCTACCATGACTCTTCATCTCCCTTAGGGTAAAAGCCAGTCAGAACAATCTAAAGCGCTTGCCTGCAGTTAACCTTCTCCTCATCTCACCTTCTTGCTCTCTCTGATCAATTCTCTAGGGGTCTCTGCTATCTGAAAGTTCCCAAGGCACGTTATCATAGAAGAGCCTGTGCATACTGGAATTTCCTCTGCCTGGATGGGCATTCTCCCAAATCTCCATTTGCCTCCTTCATCTTTTTCAAGCCTTTGTTCAAATGTCACTTGATAAGTTAACCACCCTGACCAGCCTATTGAAAAATACATCTGTGCTACTTCAGTACCTACTCTATTTACTTCCATTTTATTTTTCTTCACAGCACATATATTAAGTGCTTTACTGTTTAAATTTTCTGTTTTCACCCACTAGAATGAAAGTATGATGAGGGCAGGCATTTTTTGCAATTGTTACTGCTGTATGTCCAGGGCACAAAACAGTGTCTGGCACCTAGGGGGGACCCACTATATGTTTAGATATTTACTTAATGAATGAGTGAGTACACATCTACGGCATCTTATATTTTCACAGGGCTTTCAGACTTTTTCATTCTGTCAGTAGAAATGTATATTTTTCAGTTCCAGATTCGTATATGGCCAAGATACGGGATAAAGAGAATGGTAGCTCCTTTTTTGTATGTGAATGGAGGGCATGGTACATACATAATCAAATATGAGTTGATTATGTAAAACCAAATTTTATCATTAAATAATTCTATTAATATTAATGTAATTGAAACAGTATCATTTGCGTCATTGGCATTCATTTTGTAACTTTTTAGGAAAAGCTACATAAATCTGCCAAAAATATTTAATTTAAAAAAAATAACTGATTACTTTGTATAGAAATAATTTTAATATTTAGTATACTTATACATATGGGAATAAGTTTATCACAATTGTTTATGAGTAGCCCTCAATTTGTTAGCTTTGAAGTTCAATCATTTACCTAAGCCCTATTCACCTGTGTAATTTATTAATCTATTACTAAGATCATGGACTATCCTACTAGCACCAAAGAGGGCAAAAAAGAATAAAAATAGTTTTACTGCCCTGTCTTGTGCTCCATAAGCCAATGTTTGAAATTATCTAAAAGTGTAAATTAAGATTCAACCAAATTGTTTCCCTGCTGAAAAAAAATCTGGGAATTTATTTTTTGCCTTCCGTTTCCCAAATAAACTGTAAAGATAACAAATGGAAAATATTGGTGATAATTGGATGAGCTCTGGCAGTCTGAATGAGGTGAAATATGATTTTGAATAGATCCCTACCTACTATCAGGTTGACATTGACATAGGTTGGAAAATACCCATTTTTCTTGGGTAAAAACCATTACTTGGCTGCATTTAACTATCGGGGGTTCTCTAATCTATCCCAGTGGTTTAACCACGTAGTCTCTGGACCAACATCAGTATGCCCCTAAGAACTTGTTTGAAATACAAATTCTTGAACCCCACCCCAAACCTCTTAATCAAAACTCTGAGAGTGGAACCTAGTAATCAGTTTTTTTTCACAGTCTTTCAGATGGCTCTCACGCAAATCATATTTCAGATCGTTCTCATGCAACTAGTTTGAGAAACGCTGATTGTTCCCAATTCTGTAAATAAATATATAGACTCTATTATGTATAAGATACTATGTCTTATGCAGAACACAAAGATGCAAAATATTTGTTTCTTCCCATAGAATAAATTATTGTGAACATTACTATAAAGATTCTGAAGGGAAGTCTTCTGAAATGATATTCTACTAGCACCCATGAATACTATTCGTTGAAGAAATGAAGTACTGACCCAGTCTTTCTCTGGCTTTTGTTTTATTTTTAGAAACCTCTAAGCCCATATTTATAAATCTAAATTTGTAAGGTAAAAGGATTTAAGTTTAATAAAAGAACATTAGTAATCTTCTCGAAATGGCAAATCATATTCATCTACAATTGTAATACAAAACAAAATCATTGTTCTTTTTTGTCATACCTCTATAAATTTTGGCTTAGAATATTGAGTGAGAAGTAATGATCAGAATAAGGATAGGAGATGCTCACCAAGACACTTCCTTTACTATCTTTGTATTATATAATTATTCACTGATTCAGTTTCATTCATGTCATTCTCATTGTAAACTATATTAGCTTCTTATGGATAGGGTATGTTTGATATTATATGTCAGTTGTCTAGACAGAAAAAAAAACACTCTAGGTATTTCAGACTAAGAGCCTTTAATACAGGAATTGTATACAAAAATGTTAGGACTGGAGGAGAAAAGAGCAAATGATGACATAAATCAGAGATTAGTTACAAGTAATTGCTACCTCCCCTGAGCCTGGCCAAACAAAACTGAGGAGGTTTTCTTAGCAGATCATAGGGTTGCACAGTTGTCTAACACTGCTGTAGGACTCTTACTCAGAACCGCCACAAATCCCACTTTGAGAGCTGCTGAGTACTACTGCTGGCCCAGGCTGGCCCTGCCATTTTGGTCAACAGTGATAGAGCAAGCTGGCAGCTAAACTGGAACTTCGTGTTTGCTGGATCCTGTCGCTGCCTACTGATACTGATGACAAATCTACAAGCCACGAAAAAAAATCAGCACTTTCCTTTTTTCCTGTCTTTCAGTATCCCACCAGTAACTTCCATTGGCAGAAGTAACCAGACATTAATGGGGAAAGTGTTCTTTGCAGGGTCTCAGTGCATGGAATACAAAATAAGACTCAAAAGGGTGGAATGAAGCTAAAAGAAAGGAGGTAAAATACTTGCACAGATGTGAGGACATATTTTTAAAAGATCAGTTGGATTTCACAGAATCACAGAATTGGAGAACTTACATGATCCTTGATATTCTTTTGCCTCTGCTATTTTTTGAAATATTAATATTTTCAGTTGTAGAACTGAGGTTTTGAAAGGAAATATGAAGAATAAGTTCATTATAAAATAGATGAAGGCAAAACTGTAGAAACTGATGTTGAAAGGTTAGGTCCCTACCTGTAGGGGGCACTATTGAGGTGCTGTTTTATTCCATCTTTTTCCCCTTTGCAAGATTGATGGATGCCTCCCCCACTTAGGTGATGGAAGTGTTGGTTTTTTCTGGCTCACAGCTGCCCTGTTCTCTGGAAAATTGCACTAGGCTGAATGGAGGTGCCTCACATCCCCTGGTTGGGCTTTCTGCTCTGACAAAAAGCTATTCTCTTTGTCTCAAGGCAAAACCACCTTGTGGTGTGGAGTGTGCTCCCGAACCCTCTTGGAAGAGGCCAAGGCTAGACTTTGCCTTAAACTGCGTCAGCCTGGCTCTTCTCCCTTCCCCTTCCGGCTTTACCTCACTTACTTCACTTCTTCTGTAAATCACAGTACAGGAATCCTTGTCTCAGGTTCTGCTTAGGTATTCCAACCTAAGATGGCATCCATACTCTTTCTCCTCACTCTCGAATTTGAGCTTCACATGAGTTGCCTCATTGTACAGTAGGCAAAACTGAGTGGCAGAAAGTCATCTAAGTGGCTCATCCAGGATGGCGTTGCTTTAAACCTAGTGTTCCGATCCTGGAGTCATTGTACCACTGTTTTTAATTCTCATTACAATAAAAAAAATGCAGGATATGTTTGTAACTTCCCTTGAGATCCACAAAATGAAAGTCCAGAGTGGCTGCTGGATAAAAATTATCAATTTGAAAACAAAGATCTCATTGAGGTGTTGGATTAGTGACTCTCAGACCATTTTGGGGGTTCTATGGGTGATTTTTTCAACCTTCGCATGAGGATAGGTTCTCTTCTTCATTCCACTTTCTTCCTCCTTTTTCTGTCCTTTTCATGTTTAGTGCCAGTTTTATTGTTGTTTTTTAAACTACCTGTGCCAAAGGAAGGACTGGTTTCTTACTGGGGCGACTGCACATATGAGTATGCAGTAACTTTGATCCAACTAGCACATGCTGTTTCATAGAATCATGCCGAGGTATCTTTCTGAATGAATCTTACATTACCGTCCTTTGCCAAGCTTCACATTTTCAAATTATACGTCTTCTATACGGACTTTTAACTTGAGATTTGTCAGTTTTTGTTTTTATTTGGTTTTTGTTTATTAGTTTCTGATCTTGTTTAATAAGAGATCATTCCATATTATCATTCCTTATCATATTTGATAGGTCTCTAGTGCTAGTCAAATACTTTACTACACAGTAAATGATATTTAATATATTTCTACCTAATAAACGCTAAAACGACCCTTGTTATGGGTTAAATAGTGTTCTTCCCAATTCATGTGTTCCTTTCCCCATCTGTAAATCTGACCTTATTTGGAAATAGGATTGTTGAAGATAGAATTAGTTAAGAAATTAGTAAACTTAATTTTTTGCCTGTTACTCCTCTCTTCCAGTTTCCAAATTCAATTATTCATATTACTGCTTTTATATTCAATTTTATAAGATTTACATTTTATTGTACAACCATCATAACCAAAATTGTTTGCTTTAGTTCTGCATTTAAATGAAATAAGTAGCAACATTGAATCATTTTATATAATGGCTGTGCAATTCTCAAATTCTCATATTGATATCACAGTTTTCTAGATTTTGTCAACCAGTAGCTTTTGAGGGAAACCATGTGAGTGCCATATTCTAATATCTGTGCAGAGTATTAAATGCCTTTCAGAAACTCTTTATACATGATGATAACTTTACTGGGTATAAAACACATCATTTTCCCCCCTTGAAAACTAATTGCAGCATAGGATATTTTTGTTTTGGGTTTTTGTTGTTGTTGTTGTTGTTTTAGACAGAATCTTGCTCTATTGTCAGGCTGGAATACAGTGGTGCGATCTCGGTTCACTGCAACCTCTGCCTCTCGGGTTCAAGCGATTCTCCTGCCTCCACCTCTTAAGCTCCCAACTAGCTGGGACTACAGGTGTGTGCCACCATGCCCAGCTAATTTTTTTATTTTTAATAGAGACTGGGTTTCACCATGTTGGCCAGGATGGTCTCGATCTCTTGACCTTGTCATCCGCCCTCCCCAGCCTCCCTAAGTGCTGAGATTACAGGCGTGAGCCACCGTGCCCAGCCTTGTTTTGTTTTTAATTTCTTTGCTTGCTGTGTTAGTCCATTTTTGCATTGCTATGAAGAAATATTTGACACTGGGTAATTTATGAAGAAAAGAAGTTTAATTGACTCATGGTTCTGCAGGCTGTACAGGAAGCATGGCAGCACCTGCCTCTGGGAAGGCCTCAGGGAGCTTTTACTCATGGAGGAAGGCAAAGCAGGAGTAGGTGTCTTACATGACCAGAGCAGGACCAAGAAAGAGAGAAAAGGGAGGTCCTACACACTTCGAAACAACCAGATTTCCAGAGAACTCACTCACTGCACAGTGCCAAGGGGGATGGTGCTAAACAATTCATGAAAAACCACCCCCAAAATCCAAGCACCTCCCATCAGACCCCACGTTCCACACTGGAGATTAAAATTCAACATGGGATTTGGGTGGGGACATAAATCCAAACCATGTCACTTGCTTTTGTTTTTTGTTTTCTTCTGATGATAATGTTGCTCAAGTGATCCTGAATTACTACCTAATGGCTAACAAGGTAGATGCCTCAATAATTTTTTTCTCTGTCCTTGAAATTAAATAGGTATTGCATGTTCTGCATCACAAGTTTTCTAAGGTATGGCAGTCAGTTTTCATATGCAGACTTATAAAGGTTTTTATTAATTTTTTTAGCAATGCCTTTTTAAAATTTGAATATTTTTGCTTGGTGTGATTTTTTAGAGCCTGTCCATTTTATCAGTGACACCTTTTCAGGAGTGTCTATTCAAATTCTCATTGCAAATTTCTCCACATTTGACATATGTACTTCAACGTCTGCTCTCTGAACTTGTGGTGTTTTTCCAGTCTTATTTAGACAGCCTCAGCTTCTGAAATGTTTTGTCCTTTCTTCATTTTATTGGGTTTTCTGGAATATATGCCCTTTTTTCCACAGGCAGTCTAGGACTATTTTCTTGGAAATTGGATATAATGAAGGATAATCTAGTAAGAGTTGTTACACTCTTGGGGTTAGTGTAATGTAATAGAAAAAGCCCCAGAATGTGAGTCAGACAAGCTGAATTTTAACTAGGATTCTGTCACATACCAGCTCTGTGGCCTTGGTTAAATCACCAAACACTCTGAGCCTCAGTTTCTATACAAAGTTCTTCGTGAGAATTAAATAAATAACCTGCCTGAAACTGTGAGTATGTTACATGAGAACTATAAACTGGAATGCTAGAGATTATTTATTTAAAAGGAAGTATGGGGCTAAAGAAAGTAAGGTTAATACTGAAGAAACTAGGAACCAGTCCTTCCATCATGCTCAACTCTGGTTAGGCCTGTGCTCAAGTTGTCTGCCCCATTTGTCAATTCCTGTCAATACATGATTCATTGAAGCTTTGGTTGATATGAAACATTCTAGTGCATTGGGGATGGTGGGAGATAAGAAGAGAAGGGATTTTAAAATATATATTAAATAGGAGTTTTTCTTTCAAGTATTTACATGCACTCGAAAATAATTCAGAGAAGATTTATATATGTTATTAGGGGTTAGGAAGTATTTCTTATACCAAACACTAAAGAAAAACTGATGATATTTTGCTTTGAGGAGAAAAGCCAGAAAGAAGATTTAGTATTTTATTACTTGTAATACAATTGAGATTAATAACCAACCAAGATTCTTTGTCCAATAATTATATTCCAATAATTATAGGGCAAATAAAAACTGGCTTTAGTTGCATTAATAGTAATCTCCAGAGAGTGAAAACAGGATCAAGCATCTTTGTAAGAAAGAGTCACCCACTTGTGATCGTAGGGATTGAGGCCATAATTTCCATACACAAATTTTATGCTTTGAATAGGCAACAAAATATTTTGTCACCCACGAGGAGGCAGTCACCCAAGGAAGAGATAGTGTAACAATTAAAAATTTGAGAAAATGAATTTCTGGAAAAGGCGACAAGATACTGGATTCTTGAAGGGGAAGGAAGTTTACATCAGGTCAGAGGGCAAAGGTGAAACGTGCAGTCCAGGGGCCCATTTACCCCTGCATTTCACTGAGCTCCAACCCTCAGTAGGAGCTGCTAACCACTGACTGGCTATTGACTGAGAGGATATGATCACCTTTCAGCACATTTTTAAAAGTTGAAAAAACAATTTACAGGTATCTTACATTATTTCCCAAAATTCCTGACAACCGTTTAGTATGGTGGCGACATCAAAATGATTTCAACAAGCACTGCTCCAAAGGGTCCTAGAATCACAGCTTTGGCATCACCTGGGAGCTTATTAGAAATGAAAATTCATGGGCACCACCTAGACCTGCTAAATGAGAGTCTCTGCAAACAGAATCCCAGCATTCTGTGTTTTCGCCCTCCAGATGAGTTTTATGCATGACAAAGTTTGAAAAACCACTGATATTGATTACTTTCTGCTTGTGAAGTATATACGTGAGCTTCTTGTATTTATTTTTTGATTCAACATATGCCCACGTGCAAACAACCAAAAAACAGAGTAAAATAGAGCTTTGCATTATCCGTCGATTTTTCTATTTTTGAGCCAATCCCTTAATAGTATTTATTAGAGTCTTTTTCACCATACAATAGATTGCCAAGATCATGATTAAGAAGCTTATTAAAATGAATTTAAAATGTTTAAATGGAAACGACCTGGAGATGTAATTGCCAAAATTTAATCAAGGATTTAATTTGTAGCTCATACCAGCCAAAAGGATTTTCCTTTTTTTCAGTTCCCTGTTTGCACAAGGAAATTAAAAAGTATGGAATCACAGGCCAAGCAGTGAACCCTTGATATTGCAGCGTGCTCACTTACTCTCATTAGCGGTATTATATCATCCTGCTCCTTTGGAATTTAGTTCCCCAAGCTAGACTAGAGGATAGATAACACTTAACTGTATATATACACAATGGGTGAGTTAATATGCTTTAGCAATTATTTATAACACTATATAATTTATATATATATGTACAGTCAAGTGTTATAAATTATTGCTAAAGCATATTAACTCACCCTATCAGCATTAATAAGCTAGGTTAAATAGTCTGATATAAATTCTGCTTATTTAAAATTCCCTTGTTTTAGCACGCTCTGTCTAGCTGTCCTTAAACTGCTAAACTAGCGAGAGGTGTGATTTAGAATTGGAACATATTTCATGTGAATTTGATGATGGCCATCACTGATAAAATACCTTTGTGTTGCCTCTTCCATTCTGCCAGTGATAATAGGTTTTCACTGAGCTCTTTGCACTTGTTTTACAAGAGCTCAAGCCTTGAATATGTTGTGCCTCACAGTATCCATTATTTAGGCTCTGAAATCCCCAGCGTAGATTTGACAGAATAGTTGTTTATCAACCGCGGTTTGCCAAGTCAGCAAAAAAAATAAATAAGATCGGTGATGTTCTAATCAAGCTAAGACAAACATGTTTTTATACTTGCATTTGACTGAGGTTTTGCCTAACAGAAGTGCTGGGTTAAGATCCGTTAACTTGAGTCCAATTCTGTTCTCTGTTGCTCTGGATGTGATGAGCATAGTGAGTTCTAAGTAAAATGGTGTGCATTTTATTTTTCTCCCAAGTAGAGTTTTGTAGGTATATCTTAGCACTTCTTTATGAAAAAGAAAACCAAGATTTTCCAGTAACAAGTCATTCTGTCTAATTTCACTTGGTGCAAACAGTGACTGAAATATTTCTTGATTTTAATTAGAAGAAAGCAAGAGAAAGACAGCTAGACCGTAAGAGTTTCATGATGAGATAGGCGTATATTGTAAAATTTCCCTAACATTTTGTTATAAAAATTCCCAAACACAATGAAAAGTGAAAAGGAGTTTATAACGAGCCCGCTGCCTTAACTCTACAATGACCCTTTTGCTGTCCTTGTTTTATTTTATGCCCATCGCTCTATTATCCATCCTGTTTTTTTCAATAAGGCATCTGTTACAGATATCGGGACACTTCACTTCTAAACACTCAGCATGCATATCATTAACTAGAGTTCAATATTTGTATTTTTCATCTTTTAGGATGAAATTTCAATACGATAAAATACATGAATCTTAAGCATACTGTTTAATGAGCTTTGCCAAATGTATTCACCTGTGTAACTTAAAGCACTATTGGAGAAATGACATTGCTATCACCCTAGAAATTAATTAATGTATATATGTCTGCATTGATGCATACATACTGCTAGAACTCTGATACTTTTCTTAATTTAATAAGGAGAGTCCCGTAGGACATTACGGGGTAACTGTGAGGGCTGACATGCTCATCTCTCTACTATCTTTCTCTACTCTCTTAATGAAAATTACATTCTTCTCAGCCTAATTGTCAGCCTGTATATCCTGCACTTACTGAATGAATTCCGAAATGTTCTTCATGAAATGTTTAATCAAAATCAGTGTAAGAATGAAAAAAAGGTACGAAGAGAAAGCTAATCAGCTTCTTCTCCTACCAACACCTCCCACAAAAGTAAATAGCCTCATGCTGACTGATTCACAACTTTCTTTTCTTTTTTTTCTTCAACTTTTATTTTAAGTTCATGGGCCCATGTGCAGGATGTGCAGGTTTGTTACATAGATAAATGTATGCTATGGTGGTTTGCATCACATATCATTCCATCACCCAAGTATGAAGCCCAGCATCCATTAGCTAGTCTTCTTTATGCTCTCCCTCCACCCACAACCCCCCACAGACAGGACCCAGAATGTATTGTTCCCCCTCCCATGCGTCCATGTGTTTAATCATTCAACTCCCACTTACAAGTGAGAGGATGCAGTGTTTGGTTTTCTGTTTCTGTATTTGTTTGCTGAGAATAGTGGCTTTCAACCCCATCCATGTCCCTGCGAAGGACCCGATCTTCTTCCTTTTAATGACTGCATAGTATTCCATCGTGTATATGTACCACATTTTCTTTATCCAGTCTATCATTATGGGCATTTGGATTCATTCCATGTCTTTGCTATTGTGAATAGTGCTGCATTGAACATATGCATCCCTGTATCAAACAAAATGATTTATATTTCTTTGGGTATATACCCAATAATAAGATTGCTAGGCAAATGGTATTTCTCCCTCTAGGTCTTTAAGGAATTGCCATACTGTCTTCCACAATAGTTGGACTAAAATTTACACTTCCCCCAACAATTTAAAAGTGTTTCTTTTTCTCCACAACCTCACCAGTATCTGTTGTTTCTTGACTTTTTAATGATAGCCATTCTGACTGGTGTGAGATAGCATCTCACTGAATCCACAACTTTGTGCTCACCAATATTAAGAAAGGATGGCTTGATGCAGAAAGGTAATTAGATGCTAGTTTTTAAAAAAGCTCTGATTCACTGATAATGACTTTTGGCTGCTTGGAGTGCCCTGTTAAGAAGGATCCTGTTTGTACTTAGTGGAAGAGTACCAAGATTTCTAACAGTTTGTTTGTTTGTTTGTTTGTTTGTTTGTTTTTTGCCACAGGCAGGCGTAGAAACTAGAAAGCAAGAGGGTGGGTGGTATTCCTTTCCCATTGTAGGTTTGGGGAGCGAACTGCTGCACCTGGCAACTGAAGGGGACAGAAGGACACTGGGTACCACTCTAAAACATTTCTATTCTGGTTCAATTTGATGTACTATTAAAATAGCCAATGTTCCTTTGCAGCAGTGCTACTCACAAAAGGACTAAGTAGGGTTTGGATATACAAGGTAAGAAAGAGAGAGAGAGAAGGAGATAGGCAGAAACTAGCATATTTTATCATTCTAAGAATGAAAATGTGTCACCATTTGCCTTAAAGCCGATATACTCCAGGAATTACCCTTCCTATGTATCCAATTCTAAGTGCTTAAATATTTGGATCACTGCTACTGTGGGATAATAATGCCCAATTCAATTTTACTGCTTTCCTCCGAGAGGCAAATAGACACTGGGTCACTCAAGATTATACTTAGTGTGTGGGGGGCAAAATGATGGGGTGAAAAATCAAGCTTTGCTTTCATCTTTTTACTACCTGGCTTTCTTTATAACACTTCAGCAGATGTCAAGACAATTTGTTTGGTTCCTCGTAGCCTCCATGTGATCTTTCTCTTCCTCGAGTGTGAGTTGCTTTGCTCAAGATCATCTTCAAAGACTCAATTTTCAAAGCAAATATACACACAAGACAGTAGTATTTTCAAAAACACAGGTTGTCACATTTTCCAAGGGGCATAGACCAGAGAAGGGAGGATGCGGAGAATACGGGGTGAGTTTATTTCACATGGCAGGTCTCATAAAGATTGCATCCATACATATGCGGCCAAATTGAACCACAGCAGAGGGGAATAGAGGGGAGGAGGGAAGGGAGGACTCAGATGAAGGCAAAGTGAAAAAACAACTTTAGGAAAGTGAAGCTTAAGGAGAGATGCCTATAAGATTGGCTTTCTACCCAGTCTCATGCTAACTCCTGGCCAGAAATATAGACGGACGGACACACACACACACACACACACACACACACACACACCCCACCTCCTTGAAGGAAGAAAAAAATTATTTCATCAGGATTGCTAAGGAATGTTGCTGCTGATAAGGTGACAGAAAGTATTTCTGGGAGTGCATTTTCAGAACTTGGGAACAGAGACAGTCTGTCTGAACCCAGCTCAAGTTTTCTTTCTTATCACTTTTCCAAAGCATGTTATCTTTAAGAGCCAAATTAACTTTTCATGATATGGTTTCTCAACAGCTGATATTTGCGCATAACAGGGCTGGACAGGAATGACTAAGCAGTTTTGTAAAATGACTGTCCCCAGAGCTGCTGGCTTGCTGGTTTTGGTGTCAATCATCTGGTTAGAATCTTTCTTCCTGTCTAGATTTATGTAGCTCTTTAAGAATAGAATTGCTTGGTCCAGGAAAGATGTGACTAGTGTAATAAACAAAAGCAGCCACAAAGGATATTCTTGTGAGAAACCAATTAATTATTCACACCAACATGCTCTAAGTACAATTCATTTTCGCTTTTGACTATTAACAGAGAATTTTCTCAATGCATTCAGGAGATATACTTCATAATACCCTGTACAGTAATTTTAATAGTTATAGTATTGTACTGGGAGGTCTACCAACTAAAATTCAAACATAAAATAAACACTGTCCCTACTTTTAGGAAGACGAGAGTCACTGTATTTAAATTTTTACTTTCAATGCCTTTATTATTTGTGGACACTCTGAGGAACATAAAGTGTCGTATTATAACATACTTTAATGTTTTAAAATAAGTGGGATTTTCAAAAACACACAATTCTGGAAAGTTGTATTTCTTTGGGTACCTACCTTTATGATAAGAATGTTTACTACATGTTTGTATCACTGATAGAATCAATTAAAACCAACTGTGGTGGTAAAAAAAATAACCTCTAGTGGCCTTATTAAACTGTGTATGGAATTTTATTTTGAGAGTTATGGAATGAACAGTTTTTTTTCCCTGAAAGCATTGTTTTGTTAGTTTTCTGATTGTTCACTAGATAGAGATACAGATTTTCCTCATAAGTCCTTGGATATAATTTTACTTTTCACATGTGATTTCATCCCTTCTATCTATTTTGCTATTGGAAACCAATTTTTTAACATTACATATTATCCAGAATTTGAATGTCACAAACAAAATTCAAACAGGTAAAATGTAAGGTTTGTTATGTACACAGACACACACACACACACACACACACACACACTGAGCTAAAGAGGATGGCGTTTGTGTACTTAAAAGAATAACATTTTCTTTGCCCTTACTGTGTTTCTTGACAAACCCAAACAGAATTCTCTTTGGTTTATGTTGCATGTTTTATTGTTTCATTTTCTTAGATTTTAATTTTCCTCTTAATTATGTGTGTATGTATATGTGTTTACATATAAGTTTTATATTTTTCAGTGGTAAAACAGTCTCTGGCAAACATTTTTTAGAGAGATAGTTCTAACACTTTCTATATGAGTTTTGCTGTGTTTTCATTTGTGTATTTGCTGTGATGCTCAAGTTGCTATTTAAACTCTATTCTAAGTCCATCGTTTTTTGTCCCATGGGAGTCCATTCCATCCTCTAAAAAAGGGAAGAACATCAGTTGTTTAGCCATTACTTGACGCAAAATAAGTTCCCGTTTCCTCCTTCCTTCAGGTATGGATATGAGCAGACAAGTAGATACATAAAGCAGTCTACACTTATTAGAAAGAAATCACTTGCTTAAGCAACAGGCAGGAACTATGGGACTCAACCTTGAACAAATAGGCATAAATAAGCAGGAAAATATAGTATTTGTTGAATGAGCTTTCTTTGAGAGCTTCAATGCATTCTTTTAGGACATATGTAGGATGTCCCTGCATCATCACGTTGGTAAGAACTTCAGTGCCTTGCCTGCCAGTCTTTCCTGTGCCCTCTCTGTCCCAGTTACTCCCACCTCACCCCCGCACCTTCTGTACCACTGCCACCACCACCATCACCGTGCCTGGCAGCTGGGTGAATCAGGATGACTTCTAATGTTTGTTTTCAACATTTACCAACAAGTCTTCCAAAGTGAGCTCAAAGTAAAGTTGTATAACATTGCTTTCCCTCTCTGGATCTTCGTTACTGGAGATGGAGGCAAGTATTTTACTATGGTAAGCACTTTTGACCTTAGACGGGTGGCCTGAAAGGTGGGCACTTGCTCGCCTTTAGTATGTGTTCAGGAGGGCTTCTATACCAAGAATTTCTCTGG
Organism: Sapajus apella; assembly: GCF_009761245.1. Lineage (NCBI taxonomy): Eukaryota > Metazoa > Chordata > Mammalia > Primates > Cebidae > Sapajus > Sapajus apella. The sequence goes on from NW_022436944.1 coordinate 49,489,639, forward strand.
CCAATCTAGGCCATCAGTTCTTTCCCTTTGAGTTTTCACTTGCTTCATCTCAACCATACCTCTATTACTTTAATCAGCACATTCTTATAAAATTATTGCATATCTGTCAGTAAAATTATAGTCTCCTTGAGTCCCCCCACATCAAGAACTGTCTTATTAGACCTTTGTAGGTTCAGTGTATCTCTGAAGGGCTTGATGCATATTCATTGTTTGATAGCATATCATGGACAGTTCTGATATTTTAAATACAAAATAGGCTGAGCATGATGGCTCACGCCTGTAATAACAACATTTTGGGGAAGATGAAGTCGAAGAATTGCTTAAAGCCAGGAGTTCAAGACCAGCCTGGGTATTATAGTGAGACCCCCATCTCTGTAAAAAATAAGATAACATTAAATTAAATTAAAAATCCAGATGTGGTTGCATGCCCCACTAATCCCAGCTACTAGGGAGACTGAAGCCAGAGGATTGCTTGAGTGGAGCAGTTCTAGGTTATAGTGAGCTGTGATTGCAGTCTACCCTGGACTACACAGAACAACCCTGCCTGTAAAAAAAAATTTAAAAACAAAAAATTATGAAGAATAGGAAATTAATTAAATATAAGAACCAGTGATGGTTTACATTTTCATACATCTTTCCTTATGTTCCTTTTTCTTGATACATATAAACTCTGAAATAATAGGATATAACTTTTTTAAAATAATGTTTATTATTTATATTTTTCCTTCAATTTCTGTGTGTATAACAAAAACTTTAGTAGTGTCAGAAATAAAGTCATAATTTTGTTTAAGGAGGAGGGAGCTGCTATCCTTAGTAAACATAGCCCTTATCTTTTTTCTCTAAGATAAAATGGCAGGTATTAGGTAGATGCTGCACTCTACAAGTATATCATCAGTTTTGTTTTGTATTCAGACTAGTACTAGGAAAGAATGAGGTCATGAATTTTGAAAGTGCAGCATATTTTGTGGATTTTCTTTATGTGTGGTTTCTTTTTGACTCAGATAAGTTTTTATCCTTCCTTTTCAGGTCAACTTATACTTTTATGCAAAGTATTATAAATTGTGTCAACTGAGGACACGGTTACAGATAGTAGAAGTGATTTTAAAAGCCACCAAGCATAAAAAGATTTTTCTAAGTCTGCAGAACAGCCAGGTTTCTGTTTAATCCAATCCCTTTAGAATGTATCTTATGGCTCTGATATTTAAAGCCATGTGTTCATCTTGAAATAATCAAAAGGATAGAATCCTCAAAGAATCCAGTCCATAGGCAACATGTATTATGTTATTTAGTTACTTTTGACAAAGTTATCTAGGCATTTAAACATTATAATCTACAGGATTTCTTATTCCTTCAACATGAAGACGTTAAGTTCAGATTTGTAGAGCAGAGAATATCTGTTTCATATTTGACACAAGCTATCTCAATTGAATCCCCATTTTCCTTCATTAGACAAGCAAAGCTAATTATTTTGAGAAATGACACAAAGGTTTTTGGGGTATGGTGTGTTGGTTCATATCGGGAATGTTTCTTCTTTTTAAATGTAAAAGGTTGTAACAGCAAAAGCATTAATTTGAAGAAAAAATGTGGGACCTTCAAATTTTGCCTTCCCATTTTCCCATTCCCATATGCTGAGAAGATGCCAATATTTTCACAATTGTGACTTGCTAGACCTAAGTTACAAGGGATAATAAAATAATATCCTACCTATTAATTGTGGCAACTAGCTTCAAAGGGTTATTAGACCCATGAACTGAAACCAAGTAGTAGAATATAGAATGATAATTACATTTATTAGAATATGCCCAGATTATAGATATTTTGATATTTCTCACCACAGAAGACACCAGAGTCGTATTATGTTTCAGTGGTACTAAAGGAAGTTGCATGAATAATTACTGTTAGTTTCATGGATCATCTAAACTGATATTATTTTCACCCAGCTCTACTCCAATTGCAAATTGCGTTTCCCAAAGCAAGAGCTAGCTTTCTCAACTTTCTGCTTGATAAAGGTGAGTTATTCAGCCCTGGTTTGCCTATTCTTCTCCTCTCTTACCTTCTGTTATTCTTAGCCAATACCACATCCTGAAACAATGACCAATCTTCCGATGCTTTTATGTGCATTGATTTCCTATCCCCATTTTCTTGAGGTTAGAGAGATTATTTGCCTTTGCAGTGATTCCAAAATATTCTTATTGCAAGTTGAAGAGCTTAATGCATTCTTATTAATAGCTCTTTTGTCAGGTTAGAAGAGGGCAAAAAGAGAGGACATTTTCTATCCACAAATTGTAATCCTTTGAAAGACTTCATACATTCCCATCATCTACATCTTTCTGGAAGAGGGTAAATCCCCACATTGTGAATTTTTTTTTTAACAGTGTATTGCTTTATTTGGGGTCTTGGGGGAGACACCAGGGAGAGGGAAGAAATCAAAGCACTAAAAATGCAGGGTCCAATAATGTTAAAATAGTAAATATGCAAAATGAGTAACTGGAATCATTTTCTTAAGGACTCGACTCATGGAAGAAGAACTTTAATTGCGGTTTCAAAAAACATCTGTATGAAGTAGAAACTGGTTTCAATAACATTAGTAAAGAATATGTTCTAGAAAGTGGAGGTAACCGGATGGAAAATTCTGGCAGCAATAGAACAGTCCCAGATGGTTAGGCTGAGGCCAACACCTAATGAGGACGAAAGACTTGTCTGTGGGGAATTTTGGATGATACTTGGAGAAATACTACACTGTGCATAAACCAAATTGAGTTGCTTTCACAAGTGTTGTAAAGTTTCATATAGTAAAAGGTTTTTTTTACATACACTTCAATTTCACAGCAAGAGTGGCAGAGAATACCTTGTGAATTTAACGTCTGGTTTACTATATAAATTTGTTTTTCATTGTGGTTGATGTAAATAGTCACATCAGGCAGAGAAAGTTGCAGGATGCTTCTTGATGAAGATCGATGGAGAGATTTTCTCTTAAAAAGGAAATCAGAGAGGTGGAAATTTGTGAAGAGATTATGATTTGGCCTTTGCCTAGGACAGCTTCACAGCTCTGTTTTCTACTAAACCTGTACCAACATTCCTAGAGCTAATCACTTTAAAAAATTATATTGGTGTCTTGCTTCCTTTAGAGCTTGTATATTTGGTCAAAGTAATATTTTTAAAAAGATAATTGCTTTAGAAATTTAAACATTTATTAGAATGCTGCTTGGATATTCTTTCCTTAAAGCAAAATTCATAATTTTGAAAGAAGATCTCCATCTTTTTTCTGTCATTAATTATGTGTTCCCCATGCTCACAAAGAAAGAATTAAATGAAAATTATTTAGGATTCTTTTTCTTTTTCCCTCTTTGAGATGGAGTCTTGCTCTGTCACCAGGCTGGAGCACAGTGGCAAGATCTTGGCTCACTGCAACTTTTGCCTCCCAGATTGCAGCGATTCTCCTGCCTCAGCCTCCCAAGTAGCTGGGACTATAGGCATGTGCCACCACGCCCAACCAATTTTTGTATTTTTAGTAGCAATGGGGTTTCACCATGTTGGCTAGGGTGGTCTCGATCTCTTGACCTCACGATCAGCCCACCTTGGCCTCTCAAAGTGCTGGAGTTACAGGTGTGAGCCACTGCACCCAGCCAAGACTCTTTTTCTTTCAACATTTTTTAAAGTATGTAAATGAACTTATGAAAAAATGTAGATTTAAGCTTAATTTTGTGACATACATTTTGAATATTTAAAATTGGGCTGACAAAGCAGTAGATAGTCTCAGGAGTTTAATTTTACTTGTATGGCAAGAGTTGATAATTTGTGAGTTTTACAATATTTTATTAGAGAAAGTTTACTGGGGAAGCAGAGTAGAACATATACAAAAATTTATTCTGCACCTGCAAAATAAAGCCCTAGGTAGAATTTGTTTACATGTACTGATTAACTAGAAGGCTTACTTTGTAAGGAATCAGTATGCAAATTATTTTTTCTTGGTTATTAGTCTAAGAAAGAGACAAAATAACTTTTATTACAAAGAAATCTCTGCTTTGCATCCATATTTTACATTTTTATAAAGATGCTTTGAAAGAGAGGCATGGCCAGGAGCAGTGGCTGGTGTATTGTAATCCCAGCACTTTGGGAGGCTGAGGAATACGGATCATTTAAGGCCAGGAGTTTGAGACCAGACTCAGCAACATAGCAAGATCCTACCTCTACCAAAAAAAGTAAAGAAAAGAAAAAGAAAGGGAAAGAAAGAAAGAATCTTTCTTTCATAATCTAGCTACTGGCTAACCAAAAGAAATGAGACCTTGCTTAAGGTATTGATTTTCTGGTATACGTGGAAAGTGTACATTTTATTAATTACTTCTCTCACAACATATAGAGTATAAATTATATTTATAAGAGATTGAAAGAGATTTTTGAAAGAAAATAAAATGACGTATATGGCCAGGAGTGGTGGCTTACACCTGTAATCACGGCACTTTGGGAAACTGAAGTGGGAGGATTGCTTGAGGAGTTCAAGACCAGCCTAGGTAACATGATGAGATCTCCTCTTTACAAAAAATTCAAAAATTAACTGGGCGTGCTGTGTGCCCAGGTACTTGGACACAGGTACTTGGGACGTTGAAGAAGGAGAATTGTTTGAGCCCAGGAGTTCGAGGCTGTAGTGAGCTATGTTCATGCCACCATGAGACCCTGTCTCAAAGAAAATGAAAAACAAATGACATTTGTATATTTTTACATTTTTCTGTTATAACTGATTCAAATTTTTCTTTACCTCCAGGATTCTTTAGTCAGTTAATTATGTTCCTTTGCTACATCTTTGAAATTGGTTATATATCTTCATGACTCAGTTTTGACAATATTCAAGTGCTAAATAATCTCTACATTCATGTTACCAAGAGTTTTGAAAGTAATTGTTATTAGTTAGTAAACTGATCAGAAATTTTAGAGGCCCGGAATTCTCTTTCAAGTTCTATGCTTTTTATATGAGTATTTTAGTTTTGCTTTTTTTTTTTTTTTTTTTTGGCCTAAACAGTTTGAGCTTTGTGCTCCGTCGTAAACTCCTACTTTTACTTTTCTGCTTTTTGCTACAATTTGTTTATTTGGACTAATGCTAACTTATCACCTAGAAAAAGAATGTTATTTTAGGAATTTGTATATCTGTATAACTCATTGAACTGAAAATCTGTTTCATGTCTCAGTGCAAAAGAATGGGAATATATTTTAGATTTCATAATTAGCATGCACTTAAAAGGGTTTTTATATTCTTTGTGTGCAATGTTTAGCAAGATTTATATATGCGTAGAGGATTAGATACACCTAGAAAATGTAATCTACCAGAGGGAGTTCTATTATCTTGTGGTTTTCAGCAAGTTTAACTCCATGGAATTGCAGGCAGAAAGAGATATTGTATAAATATGCCAGTCATGTTTTGACATCACAGTCTTGTATTGACATTTTCATCAAACAGTGAGAGAATAGAGCATTCATCTTGAGGTATAAGTTCTTGTAAGAATTTTGCAAAGGGAAAGTTTTCTATTTGTACCAAATCTTCTAGGCCACAAAGCACCAAGAAGAAAATTGACTAAATAATTATGGGGTGTGTACCTACTCTCAAAATACCTGCCATTGATCTGAGGAATAACTTTCTTTCCTGATAAGATTGACCCAAAATATGGCTTGAAAGTGACCTTTCTCTGCTCTGCTATTAAGAAATAATAGCACATGGTCTTGTTACGGCTCTTTTCATGACTTGTTCGTGGGTGTCTGTCAACACCAATCAAGGAGTTCTTTGTAGTAGCCAATCATTTGTTTAGTCAGTGCCTCATTTCTACTCATCTTGGAAAGAAAAGTCAAGAAGTCCCACGGAAATGCCCCAAAGGAAAAAATAAAATCAAACAAAATGGCGTAATTCTTGACACTTGTGATTTATTGAGTCTTCTTTCATCTGTCATGTAAGATGTACAAGCACCGGGTTAAATTTTTATTTTTGGTTGGTTTCTCTGACAGAGACACATAATTCTGCCCTAGAGTTAAATCTTATGGAAAAAAACACTTAAAAATAAATGCATGTTTCTTCCTCTAGATGCCATCTTCTCCCTGACACATAACAATGTGGATTTGCTCCCCATAGTTTACATGAATAGCTTTCAAATCTAAGACTGGTAGCAATCAAACAAGTTAAATATAAATCTTATTTATATGTGACCATTATAAATATATATATATATATACAATATATATATATAATATTTTATATAATGACATATATATGATATACATATTCATATATATCATATATATATATATATATATATATATGTATAGAAAGAGAGACAGAGAGAGAGAGAGAGAAAGACATAGTCTCATTTTGTCACCCAGGCTGGAGTACAATGGTGTGATTTCAGATCACTGCAACCTCTGCCTCCTGGGTTCAAGCATTCCTTCTGCCTTAGCCTCCTAAGTAGCCAAAATTATAGGCATGTGCTACCACACGCAACTAATTTTTGTATTTTTAGTAGAGACATGGTTTCACCATGTTGGTCAGGCTGGTCTCGAACTCCTGACCTCAGATAAGCCACCGACCTCAGCCTCCCAAAGTGCCGGGATTAGAGACATGAGTCACTGCGCCCGGCCCATATATTTTTCAAATGCCTCATGTTTCCATTTTAACTTGATCTTGCATATATAACCATTAAGCCAAGCTTGCTATAACTTAAAGAGGTATAATTTTAGCATGCCGGTATTCATTGTTTTGAGCCCCATTTATAATGGAGTATAACAGTAAGCATTATTATACTTTAGTGAGTTGAACTTGAATATGCTGAGTGACCTGACTTGCTGACTGTAAAAATGTAACAACAGAACAGTATAAAAGGGGGAATAATCTCAAGATTTTCTTTTAAACCTTACATTAAGAGAATTTATTTGATAGCTTAATCAAAAAACTGACCATGTGTTTTCCTCTTCCCATCATTTTCTTAGATTCCGTTTCTATCATTTTCTCTCCCATCATTTATCTTCATGAACCACAGACTCCTTTTCAGGTCTCACTTCAGTGAAGAAACAGGAGGAGAGGAAAATGTGTTTTATGATATCTTTCTCGAATCCTTTACCAGACCAACTAATAATATTCTTGCAAAGTACATCACAAATGCGAATAGCTGTATTGCTCTCGCATGATAGTAATGAGTATACTGCTAACTCCAAAGGGGGTGAGAGTTAAGCTAGGTCTTTTACAAAGGAGGCAACCTGACATTAAGAGTAATTATGCTCTCTTTTCTTTAGGATAAGTGATAAGTGTTCAAGTTTAGTGCTTGTGTTTGCTTTATAAAATGTACATTGTGCTCAGTGATGTTTTGGCATGGACGGATTCTTTATGACCACTGTACTCAATGTTTTTTTAAAATCACTGACATCCTGATTTATGTGTCTATATTTATATTTCCAGAAGTATGTACTATAACTTATTCTGTTTAATGGCTAAGACACTTCTGCATAATTTACATTGAGACTAAAGTGATCTTTTACTGAGGTACTTTTTTTTATGAAGAACCAACATAATCTGATAAAAGTATAACACTCTTCCTTTCATTTTTTCCCCAAATTTTAGAATGAATTAAAGACAAATACCCACCGGAAAACATTCCTTGAAAACACGTAATTGTGATGTTTGATGCTGTACAGAGCAAATTCAGACTAACACATAGATCTCAAATTCATGAGTATAATTTTCTCTGGACAGTTAGATATTTTAAGGTGCTTTAATGCCTGAGGAATAATTTCATTTTTTGAATGCATATACATACATGGAATCTTCTGAGGATGTCCTTTATCTAATTAACAGCCCAGTTCATGGCAAATAGATATCCTATAAAATGGGGGCTGGGAAAAGCATGGCAATTTATTTCTACTGAGCTAAAATTTCGGGTCCACATTCATTTATTGACTGTGATCTTGGGTGAATGACTTAGTTTTCTTGCATCTCCATTTACTTATTTGTAAAATAAATCACGTTACTTCACAAGGTTATTGCAAGGATTAATATTAGCACATAAGAATGCTTAACATACTTTATTTATACAGTCATTCTTCAGTTTCATAAATGTGCCCTTCTTAGTAGAGAAATGGGTAACATCAGTGAACTATGTTGAGACTGAACTTGTACATAATGATAATTTCAGTGATTTGATCAATAATTTAAAATTGATGCTTGTTTGTCCTAAGACAGAACTTTGAATTCTTCATCTTTTCCATTTTTCCTCTCTTAGCTAGATTGGAAATACTACTTTTGTTTTTTCTTTAAAGGCAAATAGCGAAAAGTTTATCCATCGTTTTTCAAACGCTGGTTACTGTAGACAGTGTGTCACCATGATCAGTATTTTGAGTTTTAAAGCAATAGTTGAATCAAGTTGCTTCACAGTGGTTTCTTCAACATACCACAGAATGACAGAAACCATGGTCTTGTGCAGTACACTTGGATTTGCTTCTTGATCCTTGGTATTTGAAACATGTATGGAATGCATCCTCTGTGTCAGCCAAGACAGCCTCTGAAGAGTAAGGCAGGTTTGTGTGTTGAGGGAAGCCGGAGTGGGAGGGGTGGTCATCTATATTAGCTGCCTCTGCTTCTGATATCTGGTTTTCATTACATTTTGATAGATTATATCATCTTTTTGTCACAAATATTTTCACCCAAATCTGGAACTATATGTCTCTTTCATTTCTGACTCACCCCAACTCATCTCCAAAATCATTCATGGAAGCTTTTGTCTACTATCTTGAGTTCTCTACTGCTTTGAGAGGAAAACATCCTATTGTGAAAAGATAAAGCTTTCACAATTGTTTATAATAAGGAAAAATCTGCTTTAAACATATTTCATAGGGCTGTCTTGCTCTCATTCTTAAAAAAGTTATAACTGTACAACTAGTTAGCAAGAGTTACTCTCTTCTGGATTATTTGGGATTCACTGTTACCAAAGACTAACAATTAGTTTGTAAATCTGTATATAAATGTAGGTGGTTGCAGTAATTTCCTGCTTGATTTTTTTGAATTTCAATTAATATAGGCAGTTTCTGAATTTCTAAGTATTTCAGGATTTGCATATAGTTAGAGTTCAATTATGTTTGAACACATTCTCTGTGCAAGTGACTAGCCTAAATGTTGTGGATAAAGAGGTGGAAGCATAAAACAATTTAACAAACAAAAAACTGTTCTTACCCACATCCCACCCCAGCCTCCGGTTTTAAAATCTAGCAAAGTAAAAAGATGCAGGCAATTTTTTAAAAGAAAATACAAGGCAGATTATTTTATATTCATGTAACGTTTGTCAGGTACAGGAGCCTCAGCAAAACACTTCTGGTGTGGTTATTAGTAACTTAGCTAAGCAGTGTCTGCTATTTATCACCACTGTTACAGGCTGGCGAGAGTCTCTCAGCGCCCACCGCCGGGTCACTCACCTTTTCATTTTGAAAGTAAGTTTGGACATGAAAAATTCCAAGTCCCTTTGGAGTTTTACTATTACTGCAGCAGTTTGGTCATAGTAGGATCTCATAGACTAGAGAAAAGCAATGAATGTTCATATAGTTTGCAAAGGTTTCGTATAAGAAAGGATAAATAAAACAAAAATGGTATGAATTAAGGTTTTGTGACTTTTTCCTTATTAATAAAAAAGGATTCGTGATACCAACTCTACTGGATTTTAAGAAAGGTTAAATGAAATAATATGGGCAATTGGTTGGAGACATGGTAGGCATTCCACAAATGTAAGCTCACTGCAAACTTCTTACTCCCTTGTTTGTTGAGGACGGGCACTTTAGTCAATATATAGATTCTACTTTTAATTATGATTTTCACTCTTTAAATGTCAGTTCTTCGCTTCTAGAGTTGTTATTCTGTCGGCTTCCCATTTTTCCCCTTCTTTTCTTCCAAATGTAAAATTCTACGTGAAATCTCAAACAGCCGTCATTTGATAATTTCATGTGAAAAAATAACCATTATGAACTCTCAGAGTAGTAATTACAGGAAGTTATGAAACTTTGCTAACTTTTACTAACAGATAAAGCATTTTCTTTTTATTGTTAGGAAATCATGTGCAGACAGCACTGTAGAAAACTCTCTGCCTGTATAGCATTGCCAGCTCTTGCTTCATTTGGTTTCGCAAACAATCTCAAGCTTAATTTTAGCCAAAAATGTAAACCAGTTCCCACAGTAAAAGTTATGCTAATTTCCAAATTGATTTTTATTTCTTTTTCATTCCTCTGTTGATTGAACTGGTCAAATTGAGCAGTTAGATGGCCAAGGGACAAAGGGTAAGGCCAAAGGGTTCACTAAACCAAGAACAGGCTCTAGGATTTCAATGTTTCTTTCCTCCTTCTCGCCTTCAATAAAGATCCCCTAGGCATTGACATTTTAAAAATTCTCCATGTCTTCTGTTAACTCCCTTAGGATCCTGATCTCTGTAACAATGATGGATGGTGACACTTAATTATGGACGCTCACAGGCATCCAATTCAAGCAATCCTGGCTTCCAAGCCCAGATCTGCCCCTTACTAGCAGTGTGACTTCACGTGAGTTAGGCTCTCAGTTTTTTTCATCTTTAAAATGGGGATTATAGTTCCTGCTTATAGTACCTGATTATAATACAGGTTATAGTGCCTATCTCAGAGGTAAGATAAATGCACTTCAGTACACAATGTAGAACACAGTAAGTGCTGAATAAATGGTACCTGCCATTATTATTGCAAGCTCATCATTAATGATCATTTATACTAAATTTATATTTTATTCAAGGAAGGTACTGTCATCCCTCAGCAATTAAGCATTTGTTGCTGAAACGACCTTGAGGAGCAATATCACACACTGTATGAAAACTAAAAAGGGTAGATATTTTGTTACAGCACCCACATTGCCTTATAGATCACTGCTGGCTCTTCTTTTCTGAATGAAGGCCAGAACATGAAAAGTTAGATGTTTATAAAATTGCTTAATTCATAACATTTGAGAGTTGATGATAGTTTCTGTTTTAGCTCTTGCTCCCCAAGGATCAGATGATTCTGGGAAGGTTCAAGAGCATGTGAAGAAACGCCACTGGAAGATGGGGGTTAGGGCAAGAGTACCTTTTTAATTCAGCTACCACTGTGGTGACCGAAGGTCAATCCCCTAGCACAATTCCAAGAGCCAGTGTAGGTTACACACCTCAGAGTCATCACACACAAGGGGTGAGGGAGCTGGGTTATCTGTACACCAGCCCCCAACTGGCTAGTAAAATGTGTCCCCTGGTCATTTTTTTTTTCCAATTTTTAAACTTTTGTAGGTACCCCTAGTATTTGTTATTTCTCCAAAACTTCTAACTTGCTGTAAAGGAGGACAACAGAGATTATCTGGCCAGAGAAGTTCTTATATAAAGAAATGCAGGGTCTGGTACCCAGTGTGGTAAGGACCAGGGGATATAAATGGGCACAGACAGCATTTGCTTTTTATTACTTATACAATAATAAGGATCTAAGTTTGGAAAAATTTTAATGAGAATCTTCTTGAACATATATTCTTAAGGATACAATAGGTTTATATGAATATCTGCTGTTTAAAAAAATGTAGTTTTGGTAAAGAAAAGCTGTAATACACCTATCTAATTTTAGACGACTTCCTCAAACCCGTCAGTCTTTGCACACTTGCTTCTTGATGAACCCATTTGCTCAGTCCTATTTATCATTTTACTCACATGCTTGTGCATCTTGCTGAAATTTGGGGGAACATGACCAGAGCCTCACCCAGGTTCCTTTTTTCCCCAGTGTTTTATCCCCTTCTCTGAGCTACTTTGTTTACCAGTGTTATCCATGAACTGACAGGAGTTTATTTTAATCTAATATTCTGCTTTTCAAATAAAGGAACTTATTATAGTTTGAATATATCTTATCCAAAATGCTTGGGACCAGAAGGGTTTCAGATTTTGAATTTTCTTGCATTTTTGAGTATTTGTACATACAAATGAGATATGCTGGGTTTGGAACCCATGTCTAAACACAGAATTTATTTATGTTTCATATATACCTTATACACACAATGTGAAGGTAATTGTATACAATATATGAAAATAATTTTGTGCATGAAACCAAGTTTTGACTGTTTTTACTGTGACCCACCACATAATATCAGATGTGGAATTTTCTACTTGTGCATTATTTTAGCACTCAAAAGATTTCTGATTTTAGAGCATTTTGGATTTCAGATTTTTTATTTCGAGTTGCTTAATCTGTATACAAAAATTTTAAGTACTCTGCTGCCTGATATTCTCAGTAGTGCATTCATTTGCAGATTCTAAAAACTTCTGTCCTTTCCTTATACTGCTGATAATTGTTATTCCTCTGACATATTCCACATGCACCTCAGCCTCAATAACTAAGGGGGAAAAGCAACACAGAAATCTCCATACTTACTGCTTCATTTTATGTAAGCTCCCTGAAGGGACAGGCTTGTGGCTGTGCCTACATTCTGGTGAAATTAATGCTCCTTCTTCGGACTACTTTTATTCTATTTATAGCCACAGGGCTTTAATTTTATAAGAGTCCAGAAAGTTCTGAGTAATGCACAGAATTCTACATACAGAACAAATGCAGCCATGGCAAAATGTAGTCCCTGGTAGGAGAGGAAAACAGAGAATCAACAATCCTTTGCTTTTATTGGAATAATAAAACTGAAGCAGTTTGTGTCTGAGTGTGCTGTAAACCAGATTTTTTTTTTCATATAAATGGATATAACAACCATTGCCGTGAAAGTGGTAAATGGAGAAATATAGTCTTTGGAGGAATCTTGACTTCTCAACACTCTTGTTTATTCATTCAAATGTGCCTATTTTTACGGACGGTGGGTCAAGATGGGAGATTCAATGAAATGGTATTTCATATTAGAATGAGCACGAAGAGAATTTGGGCATGTCTACCAAAACATGAAGGACAATTGAGTACAATCGTACATTCTTACCCTCGCCCAAGTCTTCTCATTTGTTTCTTTTAAAGCATTAAAAATTTTGGAAGGACTCTGTGTGAACTACGCTATTCTTAATGTTTATTAAGGAGAGGACATTTTACATAATTTATAGAGCTTATTTTTAATTACTGTTTTGACCCATTGGATGTAATTACACATTTTTATTGTAAGAAAAATTTATATAATTAAAATGACCATATTAAAGAATATTATAATAATTAACACCATTTATTAGACTGATGGTAGCATACGATCTACAGTTTTATTCACCCAGCTTTCTTCACATAACAACATAGCCTGGTGCTCCCTTATAATAACAAATGTAAACATTTTCTTTTGTTTTTCCCCATTTATTTTATTGCATTTTAGGTTTTGGGGTACATGTGAAGAACATGCAAGATTGTTGCATAGGTACACACGTGGCAGTGTGATTTGCTGCCTTCCTCCCCATCACCTACATCTGGCATCTCTCCCCTTGCTATCTCTCCCCAGCTCCCCACCCCCCACCATCCCTCCCCTATTTCCCCCCAACTGACCCCAGTGTGTAGTGCCCCCCTCCCTGTGTCCATGTGTTCTCATTGTTCAACACCCACCTATGAGTGAGAACATGTGGTGTTTGATCTTCTGCTCTTCTGTCAGTTTGCTGAGAATGATGGTTTCCAGGTTCATCCATGTCCCTACAAAGGACCCAAACCCATCGTTTTTGATGGCTGCATAATATTCCATGGTGTATATGTGCCACATTTTCCCTATCCAGTCTATCATCGATGGGCATTTGGGTTGGTTCCAGGTCTTTGCTATTGTAAACTGTGCTGCAATGAATATTCGTGTGCACGTGTCCTTATAGTAGAATGATCTGTAATCCTTTGGATATATACCCAGTAAGGGGATTGCTGGGTCAAATGGAATTTCTATTTCTAGGTCCTTGAGGAATAGCCACACTGTCTTCCACAATGGTTGAGCTAATTTACATTCCCACCAACAGTGCAAAAGTGTTCCTATTTCTCCACATCCTCTCCACCATCTGTTGTCTCCAGATTTTTTAATGATCGCCATTCTAACTGGCGTGAGATGGTATCTCAATGTTGTTTTGATTTGCATTTCTCTGATGACCAGTGATGATGAGCATCTTTTCATATTCATTTTTGACAAATGCGTAAAGTTCCATTTTGTGACTACCTCGCCATTTAACAAACCATTTTCCAATTGATAGGCAACTGGCTTTTTTCCAAACATTTGTTTTGAAATACCATCCTAGTGAAAAGCCTTTAGCATACACAGAGACTCTTTCCATAAGTACCTTTTGGTTTCAAATGTAGAGCTATTTTTTTTTTTGAGACAGATCTCGTTCTGTTGCCCAAGCTGTAGTGCAGTGGTGCGATCTCACCTCACTGCAACCTCCGCCTCCCAGGTTCAAGCGATTCCCTTGCCTCAGCCTCCCGAGTAGCTGGGACTGCAGGTGCCTGCCACCACACCCAGCTAATTTTTGTATTTTTAACAGAGAAAGGGTTTCACTGTGTTGGCCAGGCTGGTCTCGAACTCGTGATCTCGGGTGATCCACCCACCTCAACCTCCCAAAGTGCTGGGATTACAGATGTGAGCCACCGCACCTGACCTGTAGAGCTATTTTCTAATGGCTACAATCAGAATGTGCAAAAATGAAAATGAACATCAACTATAATCTTACCATACAGAGATAATTATTATTAACTCTTTCCAGCTTTTGTTCTTTTTGCACATAAAACTCTAAAAGCGTAGATTAGGATGTATGTAACTCATGTAGCCTTTTTTTCTCAGGTAACATTGTGATATAAGTATTATCTACGTCAAAAACAATTCTCCATAAACATGATTTTAATGTATGCATAGTATGGTAATATTATAATTAACCACTTATCTGTAATGTACAGACATATTACACCCCTATACATATTGCTATATTACATATAAGGGAAAATATATTTATTTGTACAGTAAACCACAGTGCACATGTACCTACATTACCTGTCTGTGTAAGCTCCTTCTGATTATGATTCAGTAGGTCTAAGGCAGGACATGAGAACCAATGCCACTTATCCTTGGACAAAACCTCAAATAGCAGGGATATAAAGGATGATGATGTCATAGTATTTTATTTTACTTCGTTTAAGACTGAGCATAAGGACTGGATTTGACATATTTGAATTAGATACATTGGCACCCTAGTAGTTGTGTTCATTGAACTCTCTAATAGACTTTCTAAGGTAGATGCTCAGTTTAAGCTATTTTAGCCACATCCCAAATAAAGTCACATTACTGAACTGTGTGATCCCTGGATATCCTTTTTTCTGAATCCTTTGATTCCAGGGACAGTTTTCTCTCACTTTTCAGTATCTGCCACTAGATCTATTATAGAAGTGTTACAGTTAAACATCAAAATATGGTGACTCTTTGCTGTGATAAGCTAGAGTGTAATTTATTAGTAAAGACAGGAAGAGTACGGAGTTATTTTTCATTCTGTTCCATATGTTGCTGAATTAACGGCACACTGTGTTGTGTCTGAATCCTTTCCATTGAGGCATGTTGTAGAACATAAGCTTATGAGGCTCCAGAATTTTCCTGGAATACATCTTTCCTACATCTCTTGTACGGCTCATGTTCCCAAATTAATCATTATACAAATACTCAGCTGGCTGGCTCTAGGAATGCAAGTATAAATAGCAAATTATACTTGCTCTCAGGGACCTTTGAGTTTAATAAATCACACAGGCAAGAAAATTGATAATTATAGAACATCTATGGTAAATACTATGGTAAGATATGAATACATACAAAAGAGGGAATCACAATGCAGTATTTCTTTTTTTCTTTTTTTTTCAGGAAAGTGAAGATGAGATGTAATTAGCCAAGGAAAGTAGCAGGGGCAGTTAGAGGAGGAGGGAATATCTTCCAGGAAAGTTTAGAGGTTCATAAAGGAAAGGAGAATTTTTTTAAAAAGTGAGAGAGAAATTAGAGAGCTGCAAGTAATCTGGTTAAAGGACACAGGAAGGAGATTATGAGTGTGTGTGTGTGCGTACGTCTGTGTGTGCTCACATGCATGTGTACATGCATACGTTGATCTGACATTGTGCTTTTGAGAAAGGTGAAGCAGTTGGAAAGGTAAAAAAGGGCCTGAATGTGAAGGGCTTTATTAAGCTAACTAAACCATTTGAAATTAATTCTGAAAACAATGAAGAATTATTTAAAAGTTTTAAGTAGTGCTCCTCCCACCTCAGCCTCCCAGGAGTTCAAGATAAGCATGACCAACATGGAGAAACCCCATCTCTACTAAAAATACAAAAATTAACCAGGTGGTGGCCCACGTCTGTCATCCCAGCTACTCGGGAGCCTGAGGCAGGAGAATCACTTGAGCTCGGGAGGTGGAGGTTGCAGTGAGCCGAGACTGAGTCATTGCACTCCAGCCTTGGTAATAAGAGTGAGACTCCATCTCAAAAAAAAAAAAAAAAAAAAAAAAAAAA